>NW_021941586.1:221251-233751 GCF_902148855.1 Sphaeramia orbicularis | reverse complement strand
GTGGGACACGGTGAGTGGGCGGGACATGGGGAGTGGGCGGGACACATGATGACCTCATACAGGGACATACAGGTGGAATGATGACCTCATACACTTCTTTCTTTTTTCTTTCTTTTCTTTCTCTCTTTTTCTTTTTTCTTTCTTTCTTTTTTCTTTCTGTTCATAAATTTAGAATTTACAAAATTCAGATGCTAAAAATTGCGATCACACATCTGTGCTGACCGTCTTCCTGCATCGGTGTCACATGACCAACCTAACGTAACTCTATTGGCTGTCGGTTCGACTTCAGATGGAATCGTTGCTTATCTTTGGTGTCCCAGACGTGTGATCAGAATTTTTTGCATCTGAATTTTTTTATTCTAAATTTATGAACATAGTTGAATTCAGAGACAAAAAACATCAGATACTTAATTTCAGTGCAAAAAAATTCAGTGCTAGAAATTCACAGTTTTAATAACTGAGAATCTGATCAGACAGATGTACTTCCACGTCCACTGGGTAATCTACTACGAACCGTTAAACTGTATGACTGTATTTGGACTGTTATGTCTATTAGTCTGTTGTTTCTCTTCTTTTCTGAATCTGTTTTTCTGTCTCTCTGTTTTCATTCTGTCTTTGTTCTTCATGTTAGCATGGAAATCCCATTTACAGGAGTCCCATTAACCAGTTCCAAAACCCCAGCTATGGGAACACAGGCGCCTCCTAAAGGTCACAGTGGGTTCCACAGGTGCATGTGTTTAAGAGTGGCTTTAACATGTGACCGCTGATGGTCCGAACGCACGACAGGCGAAGAATTCAACCTGTTTGACTGCACGGTGTGGAGAGAGTATGAACAGTAGGGCTGAGAGAAAATATGAGCTCTGCAATTTATCACAATATTTCATTTGACAATACTGTCATGATATTAAAAAGTACTGGATGGATATTTTTAGGAATTTATTCAAATGCAGATATGGTGGATGTTCATTTCAGTTTGTATTTTATTTATTATTATTTAAGACTGTTTTATTAAATAATGGTTACTTGAATCCTCCTAAAAGCACTTTTTTCTGTCTGAGAGGCAGATGGGAGTTCCTCTGGAAACTAGAATTAGAAACATTTGGTGATAGAACATCAGATCCTGTTGGGATCAAATACAAACGTGTTTAGTATTTGTGCAGATTTCTGCTGGAATTCAATTCTTCCAGGAAATAATCATTTTAAAAAAGAAACAAACAAAATATTGCCTTTTTAACAGTATCATGATATATCGTGATATATCGTATCATGGTCCTAGTATTGTGGTTTGTATGGTATGGTCAGATTCTTGCTCATACACAGCTCTGTTGATCCCAGTCACTCGTGTGCAGGTTTTAATCGTCATCGTGGGGAAATAAAGAACCTTTAACCAAAGTGTACGGAGCATTTGAACAGGCTTTGTGCTAACGTCCAGAAGGAAACATTTACAGAAGGAAATGAAGACGGAGGCTGTGAATAAGGCATGGAGAGTGTATTTATATCCTGGACTTCATATATAAGTAGGGCTGTAGAACATCTGTGAAGCCTTGAACCTGCTGGTGTTGAGCTGATACCATGTGGTGACCCAACAGCATGAGGTTTGACGGGTGTTGAACTAAACTGCAGCTGAGTTCAGACTCAGTTCCACTCACTCCTGTTCTTCTGTTTGTGTTTTTCTTCCTCAGGGTGAGAATCCCATCTACAAAAGCGCTGTTACAACCGTGGTCAATCCAAAGTACGAGGGCAAATGATGGAGCTCCACCTTTTATTGTGACGACACTGTATGGAAAGTCCAATCTGGGCCCTGGGGGGGGGGGGGGGGGGGGGGGTTGGGTTCTAGGAGGAGGGGGTTTTATAACGATCTCACTGTTTGATGTTATCGTAGCCACCAAATGATAGCAATGCATTTGCCACTATTTGACCTTGTTTTACTAACTGTGTTTTTTTGTTTTTTTTCTATGCATCATCTGAACTGTGTACAGTCTGTGTAAGATGTGTTTTTGGGTTTTTTTTTGCCTTTATGGGACTTGGTCGAATGTGCCACAGGACTGGCAGATCGTAGAGAACCTAGCTGTGCCTTTATTTCAGTACAGACATAAAGCCATCAGTGTTTTGTTGAAGGTTTAATCGGACGTTGATAATGAGCGACACATGAGGAGTTTCATTCCAAATACCCACGTATTTGATCAGCGGCTGAAAACAAAAGGCAGTCACAGTCTAAAGGAGCACGTGCAGCCGTCGAATGACCGTTTTCAGTCCTTGTTTTTGGGTTGAAACTCTTCATACGTATCTGCTGAGTGATTCCATGACTCACATGTGTTGAGTTCTGTGTAAAGCCATATGTATACATACTCACAGAACAGGTCTGAAGGCAGAAGTACGTTTTCATTACTGATTTACTCCACCTGAACAATCAATTATGTGGAACAGTCCACATTTGGCGGCGTCTCTATTAAAGGAGGTGAAGTGTCCAGTGGTGTTCCTGTTCAGCTCCAGGTTCTGCGTTTTAAAGCCAACTCAGGTTCTTCATTCTTTCACAGCAATGCCAAATATACGTAAACCTGCCTTATTTGCTAAGTGAAGTTGCTTGTATTGAAATGCCTTATTGTGTTTTTTGTTTTTTTTTAGGTAGGATATAAATTGGGGAATGTGTTTAGATTTGTAATCTACATGTGAGTAGTTCCACCCAAATCCTACGACGTGCCTCGATCAGAAACTTTTTTTTACAGAAAAGAAATGCAAATGATTCTAGTGTCATTTTTAAAAGTCAAGAATGTCAGCTTTTTAGTTTTGAGTTTTATAAAAGAAAAAAGGTTACACCTGTCACCATTGTTTTAAGTGCCTTTTTTTTTTTTTTTTTAATTTCTTCAACACATTCATAATTGCAATTCTGTATTTCTGAAATTATTTATTGAATAAACTTTCAAATTGACTCACCCCAACAGTTTGAAGCATCACTGCATTTTTTTTGTGGATTACTTTATTAATCACTGTCTTTTGGTAAACTGGAATGTGAACAATGTTGTAAACTGAGATGTTCTTGTACATTTCCATTATTTTATAAATCTGTTTCTTGTGAATTGTAAATTTATAACTCAACAAAACTGTTGAAAGTATTACTTTTGTCCAGTGCATTATATGTGGATGTATCATGTGTCTGTTTTCGCTGTAAACCTGAGGTCATGTCACACTGAGTTCATCTAATCTGGATAATTCCAGCTAATTATGATCGCTTAGGTCACAGGTGTCAAACATGCGGCCCAGGGGCCAAAACCAGCCCGCCAGAGGGTCCAGTCTGGCCTGTGGGATGAATTTACAAAGTGCAAGTTGGGCATTGAACTCAAAACTAAGATCATAACCTAGAAATAATGACAACACCAATTTTTTTCTCTTTGATTTAGTGAAAAAAAAAAATTATGAAAATATTTACATTTACAAACTATCCTGTAACCAAATGTGAATAACCTGAACAAATATGAACCTGAAAGGTCTAAAGAAAATTAAGTGCAATTTTAACAATATTTTGCCTGTTACTTAATGTTTTGTGCCTTTGTAGATCTGATCTGTAATGCACATGCAATAAATAAGTCGAGGCAGAATATTGATAAAATTGTACTTATACAGACAAATTTCATTTTTTTCAGGTTATTCACATTGTTTTTCTTTGGATAGTTTGTAAATATAAATATTGGCATAATTGAATGTTATTTTGTGCACTAAAACAATTTGCAGTTGTCCTTATTTATGGGCTATCATGCTGTTGCTGTACTGGTGCGGACCACTGCAGGTGAAACTGGGCTGAATGTGGAACCTGAAAGAACAGGAGTTTGACAAACAAGGCTTATGCTAGTTATCATTGCTAGCTAATTGACTTCCAGTGGACTTCATGTGAGCTGAAGTGCGTTAGCTGTGATGGGTTCTGAAAGACTTTTACTTTAAATATTAGTTCAGTGTGCGGTAATATCGATGTTTAGTACAAATGCATTCACTGTAAAACTGAGATAATAGTGACTGACATGACAACAGCTCAACTAGCTAACACGACTGCGGCTAAGCTAACAGCTAATAGATAACAGAGGGACGGAGGCTAAACTGTGATGTGCTTGGACGGTGTTGAAAATATTCCTTCTGTTCGTCCCACTGTCACTTCTGTGTATCTTTCACTTGTGTCTTCGCCGTACAGTTCAGTTTATCCCACACACAGTCCACAGAACCGGTCATCTTCATGAAAAGCTCCAACAGAAAACTCGCTAAAAATGAGCAGAACGGCTAAAGCTAGGACTTCCTCGTGACTTTATTGTAGCCAATCGCGTCGCCTGTCAAGCGTGACGTCACCCGCCCCGGAGCTCTCCACAGGTGATTGGTGGCCTGGGCCGTCCAATCAGAGGCTTCCTTTTACAGCAGTAAAGTTGTTAACCCCCATCAGAAGCACTTTGGTTTCCTGCAGCTCTGGAGTTCCACAGCCACAGGAAAACACACACTGGGGCTTCGGAAGAAAAGAAGAACATGGACATTGGACCGGACGGATGTCAACGGACCGCTGGACTCGGTACCGGTTCGGTGTGTGCTGGTTCTCCTGGAGTAGCATTAGCTTCTGTCCGTCAGTTTTGGCTAAAGCTAAAGCTAAAGCTGCGACGTGTTTGGGCTGTTTTCACTGGGGACTAAAACCTGGGAACGGCCTCCGAACAGCACACTGTTCTACTGTTCTACTACTGTTCCACTACTGTTCTACTGAACACCAGACTGTTCTACTACTGTTCCACTACTGTTCTACTGAACAGCACACTGGTGAGTACTACTGTTCCACTACTGTTCTACTGAACACCAGACTGTTCTACTACTGTTCTAATACTGTTCTACTACTGTTCCACTACTGTTCTACTGAACAGCACACTGGTGAGTACTACTGTTCCACTACTGTTCCACTACTGTTCCACTACTGTTCTAATACTGTTCTACTGAACACCAGACTGTTCTACTACTGTTCCACTACTGTTCTACTGAACACCAGACTGTTCTACTACTGTTCCACTACTGTTCTACTGAACAGCACACTGGTGAGTACTACTGTTCCACTACTGTTCTACTGAACACCAGACTGTTCTACTACTGTTCCACTACTGTTCCACTACTGTTCTACTGAACACCAGACTGGTGAGTTCTACTGTTCCACTACTGTTCCTCTGACACTTAGAACTTAGGTCAGTGAAGGCCCCAAAGAGAACAGGGTTTTCTGGAATCAGATGATTTCATACACACAGACAAATTTCTGGTGGTCATCTGGACTGAAACTGGACAAGTTCACTGGGACTGGACTGGGATTGAACAGGGACTAGACTGGGACAGAGACATGGACTGGATTAGACTAGGACAGGACTGGACATGGACTGGACTGGACATAGACAGGGACTGGACTGGACTGGACTGGACTGGACTGGACATGGACTGGACTGGACTGGACATAGACAGGGACTGGACTGGACATGGACTGGACTGGACTGGACATGGACTGGACTGGACATAGACAGGGACAGGACATGGACTGGACATGGACTGGACATGGACTGGACATAGACATGGACTGGACTGGACTGGACATGGACTGGACTGGACTGGACTGGACATAGACATGGACATGGATATGGACATAGACAGGGACTGGACTGGACTGGACTGGACATGGACTGGACTGGACATGGACTGGACATGGACTGGACATAGACATGGACTGGACTGGACATGGACTGAACTGGGACTTGGACTAGATTGGACTGGACATAGACTGGGACAGGGACAGGGACTGGACATGGACTGGACTGGACTGGACATAGACATGGACATAGACAGGGACTGGACTGGACATGGACTGGGTTCAGCTGATGGACATGGACCTGGACTGGACAGTTACAGGGACTGGACATAGACACGGACATGAGCAGGGTTCAGTTGATGGACAGGGACATGGACCTGGACTGGACACTGACATGGAGTGGACTGGGACAGGGACTGGGACTGGACTGGACATGGACTGGACAGGGACAGGGTTCAGCTGATGGACAGGGACAAAGTCAGGCTGTTTTCAGACCTCCTAAATCCAGTTCTTCTAATCCACTAGTTCAGTTCAGTCTGTGTGTATTAAATATGCAGAGTCTGGGGCGGAGGTGTGGACCCTGTGTCTGTCTTTCTGGACATGTGTCCCTGTTTTGTTTTTTTTTACATGTGTCCCTGTTTTGTTTTGTTTTTGACATTTGTCTCTGTTTTTATTTATTTATTTTTACATTTGTCCCTGTTTTTTGGACATTTGTCTCTGTTTTTTTTTTTTTTTTTTTTTTACATTTGTCTGTGTTTTTCTGGACATTTTTCTGTGTTTTTTTGGACATTTGTCCCTGTTTTTTGGACATTTGTCTTTTTTTTTTTTTAACATTTGTCTGTGGGTTTTTTTGGACATTTGTCTTTTTTTTTTTTAACATTTGTCTGTGGGTTTTTTTGGACATTTGTCTGGTTTGTTTTGGACATTTGTCTCTGTTTTTTGGACATTTGTCTTTTTTTTTTTTTTTTTTACATTTGTCTGTTTTTCTGGACATTTGTCTGGTTTTTTTTGGACATTTGTCTCTGTTTTTTGGACATTTGTCTTTTTTTTTTCTTTTTTTTTTTTTACATTTGTCTGTGTTTTTCTGGACATTTGTCTGGTATTTTTTGGACATTTGTCTCTGTTTTTTGGACATTTGTCTTTTTTTTTTTTTTTTTTTTTTTTTTTTTTACATTTGTCTGTGTTTTTCTGGACATTTGTCTGGTTTTTTTTTTGGACAGTTGTCTTTTTTTTTTTTTTTTTTTTTTTTTTTACATTTGTCTGTGTTTTTCTGGACATTTGTCTGGTATTTTTTTGGACAGTTGTCTTTTTTTTTTTTTTTTTTTTTTTTTTTACATTTGTCTGTGTTTTTCTGGACATTTGTCTGGTATTTTTTTGGACAGTTGTCTTTTTTTTTTTTTTTTTTTTTTACATTTGTCTGTGTTTTTCTGGACATTTGTCTGGTATTTTTTTTGGACAGTTGTCTTTTTTTTTTTTTTTTTTTTTTTTACATTTGTCTGTGTTTTTCTGGACATTTGTCTGGTATTTTTTTGGACAGTTGTCTTTTTTTTTTTTTTTTTTTTTTTTTTACTTTTGTCTGTGTTTTTCTGGACATTTGTCTGGTTTTTTTTTGGACAGTTGTCTTTTTTTTTTTTTTTTTTTTTTTTTACATTTGTCTGTGTTTTTCTGGACATTTGTCTGGTATTTTTTTGGACAGTTGTCTTTTTTTTTTTTTTTTTTTTTACATTTGTCTGTGTTTTTCTGGACATTTGTCTGGTATTTTTTTGGACAGTTGTCTGTGTTTTTTTTTTTTTACATTTGTCTCATTCACAGGGTTCAGGGTGGTGGTGGTGGTGGTGGTGGTGTGTGGTTGAGCAGGTCCAGGCAGCTCTGTGGTCTGCCAGGGAACTGAACTGTTGGGTCTGGATCAGCACACATGCATGGGTCTGGGTCCTTTACCCCCCCCCTCCTTTATTGTCCTTCAAACTCCCCTTTCCCTACATGGACTCCAAACAGACAGAGGACATGTTTGTCCCTGCACAGGTGAACCTCAGAACACAGCTGCACATCTGCTGTTTCCTGTGAGTGTGAAAATGCTCCAGTGTCCACCCCCGCCCCCCCCACCCCCACCCCCCCGGAAACTATTGTACAAAGTATGTGAGGCACTGAATGAGTGTTAGTGGGACCAGTGTTCATGGTCCATCAGTGAGTTCCCTGTTCTAACTAGGGCCGTGTATGAACGAGAATCTGGAGATCCAAAACACATGCCAGCACTAGGATCACCACACGATCTATGAGCATATGTCATCATACTGTTAAAAAGGCCTTTTTTGGTTTGTTTCTTCTTTTTAAATAAGATAGCAACAATAAAGAAAACCAAAACAACATAAATGAACCTCCACAATATCTGCATTTGAATATCCACACAGTACTGTTTAATATCCTCACAGTACTGTTTAATATCCACACAGTACTGTTTAATATCCACACAGTACTGTTTAATATCCACACAGTACTGTTTAATATCCATACAGTACTGTTTAATATCCGCACAGTACTGTTTAATATCCTCACAGTACTGTTTAATATCCGCACAGTACTGTTTAATATCCACACAGTACTGTTTAATATCCATACAGTACTGTTTAATATCCACACAGTACTGTTTAATATCCTCACAGTACTGTTTAATATCCATACAGTTCTGTTTAATATCCACACAGTACTGTTTAATATCCATACAGTACTGTTTAATATCCACACAGTACTGTTTAATATCCTCACAGTACTGTTTAATATCCATACAGTTCTGTTTAATATCCACACAGTACTGTTTAATATCCATACAGTACTGTTTAATATCCACACAGTACTGTTTAATATCCTCACAGTACTGTTTAATATCCATACAGTTCTGTTTAATATCCATACAGTACTGTTTAATATCCATACAGTTCTGTTTAATATCCATACAGTACTGTTTAATATCCATACAGTTCTGTTTAATATCCATACAGTACTGTTTAATATCCATACAGTTCTGTTTAATATCCGCACAGTTCTGTTTAATATCCATACAGTTCTGTTTAATATCCATACAGTACTGTTTAATATCCATACAGTTCTGTTTAATATCCATACAGTACTGTTTAATATCCATACAGTTCTGTTTAATATCCGCACAGTTCTGTTTAATATCCACACAGTACTGTTTAATATCCATACAGTTCTGTTTAATATCCTCACAGTACTGTTTAATATCCATACAGTTCTGTTTAATATCCGCACAGTTCTGTTTAATATCCACACAGTACTGTTTAATATCCATACAGTACTGTTTAATATCCATACAGTTCTGTTTAATATCCGCACAGTACTGTTTAATATCCACACAGTACTGTTTAATATCCATACAGTACTGTTTAATATCCTCACAGTACTGTTTAATATCCATACAGTTCTGTTTAATATCCATACAGTACTGTTTAATATCCACACAGTACTGTTTAATATCCACACAGTACTGTTTAATATCCATACAGTACTGTTTAATATCCTCACAGTACTGTTTAATATCCATACAGTTCTGTTTAATATCCACACAGTACTGTTTAATATCCACACAGTTCTGTTTAATATCCATACAGTACTGTTTAATATCCATACAGTACTGTTTAATATCCACACAGTACTGTTTAATATCCATACAGTTCTGTTTAATATCCTCACAGTACTGTTTAATATCCATACAGTTCTGTTTAATATCCATACAGTACTGTTTAATATCCATACAGTACTGTTTAATATCCATACAGTTCTGTTTAATATCCATACAGTACTGTTTAATATCCATACAGTTCTGTTTAATATCCATACAGTACTGTTTAATATCCATACAGTACTGTTTAATATCCATACAGTTCTGTTTAATATCCGCACAGTTCTGTTTAATATCCACACAGTACTGTTTAATATCCATACAGTACTGTTTAATATCCATACAGTTCTGTTTAATATCTGCACAGTTCTGTTTAATATCCGCACAGTACTGTTTAATATCCTCACAGTACTGTTTAATATCCATACAGTTCTGTTTAATATCCATACAGTTCTGTTTAATATCCATACAGTTCTGTTTAATATCCACACAGTACTGTTTAATATCCACACAGTACTGTTTAATATCCATACAGTACTGTTTAATATCCTCACAGTACTGTTTAATATCCATACAGTTCTGTTTAATATCCACACAGTACTGTTTAATATCCATACAGTACTGTTTAATATCCATACAGTTCTGTTTAATATCCACACAGTACTGTTTAATATCCATACAGTACTGTTTAATATCCACACAGTACTGTTTAATATCCATACAGTACTGTTTAATATCCTCACAGTACTGTTTAATATCCACACAGTTCTGTTTAATATCCACACAGTACTGTTTAATATCCATACAGTTCTGTTTAATATCCACACAGTACTGTTTAATATCCACACAGTACTGTTTAATATCCTCACAGTACTGTTTAATATCCACACAGTACTGTTTAATATCCATACAGTACTGTTTAATATCCATACAGTTCTGTTTAATATCCACACAGTACTGTTTAATATCCACACAGTACTGTTTAATATCCACACAGTACTGTTTAATATCCATACAGTACTGTTTAATATCCATACAGTTCTGTTTAATATCCACACAGTACTGTTTAATATCCACACAGTACTGTTTAATATCCACACAGTACTGTTTAATATCCATACAGTACTGTTTAATATCCATACAGTTCTGTTTAATATCCACACAGTACTGTTTAATATCCTCACAGTACTGTTTAATATCCTCACAGTACTGTTTAATATCCACACAGTACTGTTTAATATCCACACAGTACTGTTTAATATCCTCACAGTACTGTTTAATATCCTCACAGTACTGTTTAATATCCTCACAGTACTGTTTAATATCCACACAGTACTGTTTAATATCCTCACAGTACTGTTTAATATCCACACAGTACTGTTTAATATCCTCACAGTACTGTTTAATATCCACACAGTTCTGTTTAATATCCACACAGTACTGTTTAATATCCTCACAGTACTGTTTAATATCCACACAGTACTGTTTAATATCCTCACAGTACTGTTTAATATCCACACAGTACTGTTTAATATCCTCACAGTACTGTTTAATATCCTCACAGTACTGTTTAATATCCTCACAGTACTGTGAAATGAAATATCGGGATATATTACAGCAGGGGTGTCCAAACTTTTTTTAAAGAGGGCCAGATCTGATAATGTGGAGACTGACAGGGGCCAGTGGTCCCTTCGGATGTCAGTAAAAATTACATATAAAAGCGCTGTTCTACAACAATTTTATTTTCATTGTCACAATATCATTTTTTTTTAAATGGCAGTGTAACCAAATCTAAGTCACTCAGGTGTGAACAAGTTAAAAAAAAAAAAAAAAACATTTCTGCCTTCCTTTCACACTGGAGTCAGATAACATAGAACAAACTGTGTGGAGTATCTTAAACGTCCAAGAAGTTGCTACAAATCTTAACCCCACATTCATTTTAAACATGACTTATATGAGTACTCATTACTCATATTTTACTCAGTAATGCAAAGTCTGTTAACGTTTAAGATGAAAACATATGACTCTTACTCTTGTCTTCCACAAAATCATTCAGAAAGTAATATTTGTGTCACATCTACAAGTACATCACACCAGCAGTTAGAGGCAACTAACCTGGCAACTTGGTATCCTGCCTTGGTGGTGAGTTCACTGAACTCAGGTTCACATGAAGAGTCACTGTTGAGTTTAAAGCAGCTTGAATTTGCTTCAATTTTTCGGAACGCTCACTCCCTGCTAGCTTGTCGTATGCGTTAGCATGTTTTGTCTGCTAGTGTGTCTTTACATTGAATTCCTTAAACAAGGCAACAGTCTCTTGACAAATTAGGCAAACACAATCGCCTCGATTTTCAGGGAAAAAAAATTGTAATTCCCATCTCTCCTGGAAGCGGCGGCCCTCACTGTCAACTTTCATTTTTTTATTTACAGGCGCCATGGTTACAAATTATCGAAAAGGGTTCACGGCAAGGTCACAGAGCCACATAGAGTTAGAGTGGTGCTGCCACCATGAGGTGAAAGGAGGAACTGCATTTGGAACCTTTTATGATTCATGGACTCGGTTCAACAGTCCAAGCGGGCCGTAAATAATATAATATAAAACCCAAGCTGTGGGCCGTAGAAAATCTGACCGCGGGCCATGATTGGCCCCCGGGCCGGACTTTGGACATGCCTGTATTACAGAACCGATACTCTGTAACAGCCCTAGTTCTAATGGGATTAGGTTTACACACACACACACACACACACACGACTCAGATAAACACAAATGTGTGAAGTGTGTGAGTCCAGTGGACACACCTACAGCTGACACAACAGTCAGTGTGTTGGACTTCTGTCCCTAATAGGGGAGACTGGGGTCTGTGTGTACAGAGTGTTGGAGCTGGTTTTGTGTCTAGTCATATATTTGTTGACATTGTCAGAGTAACGGTGCTTTGGTGACCGATGGTCAAATGTCCATTCTAACACTATGGACACACAGCAGAATAAGGACAGTGACCGTTTGAAGTGACCACAAGTGGACGCTCAGTCTGCTCCCATCAGACCCCATGTGGACTCAGATCCAGGTTTGGAACAGAAACAAAACAGGTTTTCATACAAAAACACAAAAGAAGTTTGTTTTTAAAAGTATTCTACATATAAATAGTATTTTTACTGGTTCCTTCTGTCGTCTGCCACTGACTCACACCAACACTGGTTCATATTAGTATTATTATTAGTATTATTAGTATTATTAGTATTACTATTATTATTATTATTATTATTGTTGTTGTTGTCGTT
>NW_021941586.1:217852-220751 GCF_902148855.1 Sphaeramia orbicularis | reverse complement strand
CCACAGTTTATTTACAGTATCCAGGGGTTTATCTACGGGGGGGGGGGGGGGGTCGGGTCAACCTACAGAGCGAATACAGCAACTGAGACACCACACTGTAAAAAAAATCTGTAATTTAACAGAATTTTCACTGTTTATTTGAACATTTTTCCTGTATTTTCAGATACAGGAAAATATCAATGAAATGACACAAACAGGCTGTGGTTTTACATGTCAAATGGAAAAGAACAGGAAAAAACTGGAACTGTGAAGAACCAGAAAATTTCCAATTTTTTAAAAGATTTTTTTTCTACAAAAAAAAATCCAGTTAAAATACATTTTGCAAATATATCATAATTTCACAAATATTTCTTTTCTATTTATGAGATTAAACTGTTAATTTAAATCTTAATACTGTAAAAAAAAGATAAAACCAGATAAAATTCCAGACAGTTAACGGTAACAGAAGTATTAGTTCTGTCAGTTTGAACCAGACTTGTTTGTTCATTGACAAATATCTTGTGTAATTACAGGAGGTTTCACAACCAAAATGTTGAATAAATGTATTTTTGTGAATGTATAACATGTATAAGCACTGATAAACTGTCCAATACAGTTTTATCAGTGGATTGGACAACTGAGTCTCACTGAAAATTATTTATATATATATTTATAGGGAATTGGATTGTTTTAATACATGGAAATATTCTTTATTAAACATTAAAAAGTCAAAAAATATGCAAAATCTCATGTAAAGTTAGGGCATAAACTGTATTTTAATGATGGAAAATTACCGTATTTTTATGAGATGGTGATTTTCTGTTATTTTACAGTATTTTTTCGGCGCCCCTGTTGCTGGAATAATACTGTTTTTTATGGGGGTTTTTTTTGTTTGTTTTTTACAGTGCAGCTTCAGTTTACAGCTGAAACCACTCATCCATTCATCAGCTCCAGTCAAAAAAACAATTATTCAATTACAATTTTCCTTCATTTTTTTTATGGAACCAAAGACACAGCAGTGTATTAGTGGTGGTGGGGGTGGGGGGGGGCTTATTTTAGGAAAATGTTCAGATTCAACTTTAGCCCAGATTTTCTAATGCTCCCATGTCTTGGGAATACAAAAATGTGAAAAAAGTTCAAATCAAGCCCGAACACCCCCACCCACCCTGAAAATGACTGTTTCAACCCTGAAAACGTGGGTTTTGTCAACTTTCAAACCTTCTGCACTTTGGATCCAGTCCAGTGTAGGAATCTGCCTGTAAGTGGGTTTTTGTGAGACATGTCATGTCCTGTGTCCTTCATACTCCTCCTCTAACAGTGGAGCTGGTTTGATTTTAAATAGTATTTAAATTAGTTGTAACATCTCAGTGTTAGAACAAGACGAACATTATTGGACCAAGTCAAATAATCTGAACAGGATTCAGTCTGAATAAGTCAATAAATCTGAAAAAATGATCTTTCAGATAAATATTCCACATTCAGGTCAGTTTATTTAAGTCAGGTAGTCATTTTTTGCAGTGTATGTAGACACACACACACACACACACACACACACACACACACTGTGCTCATGCATAAACATGAGTCCATATATAAATATATTTATACATATATAGTGGTGTAGTTTCTCGTCTTACCTCAGCATCGTTGGACGTCCAGGGAGTCCAGGGTTTCATTAAACACTGGTGTGTGTGGTGTGTGTGTGTGTGTGTGTATGTGTGTGTGTGTGTGTGTGTGTGTGTGTGTGTGTGTGTGTGCAGTAAAAGTAGGTCATGGTTTTTTAAACATGTTGGGAACAAAACCCTGGTATTCTCTGCAGTGTTTTATCAGCAGACGGTTCCACTCACACCTTTAAACAGATTCAGAACAGACGGAGAACGTGTCATTTAAGAAAAGAGGGCAGAATACAACAGAAGAAAGAAAGACTAGAAAGAATAAACTACAGCACAATCCACAGGGTGTGTGTAGTTCCAGTAGCAGCAGCACAGACATGAAGGAAACCAAGGACACGTTCAGGACAGATGGAATGGACCCTGTTTGGAAGGTGGGTCAGTGGTTGAGTGCTGTCGTGTGTGCACATCTTAACAGTATCTCCTGTCACTGTCAGTAGTAACTGTCATGTGTCTGTTCCCCTGTAGATATTTCCTGGTAATCAGAACCACGGACAACCCAGAGCTGAGACCCGTGGGTCCGGTACTGACCCGGTTCGTTCGGATCTACCCAGAGAGAGCCACCATGGAGGGGGTGGGGGCTGCGTCTGGAGCTGCTGGGCTGTGAACTGGACGGTAAGAGCTGCTCTGGGGTGGGCTCAGGTCAGAGCGTACGCCTGGAGACCCTCATGTGAACGTGTTTCCACAGCTGAACACCTTTAACATCACCTGAACACCTTTAACATCACCTGAACACCTTTAATATCTGCTGAACACCTTTAATATCTGCTGAACACCTTTAACGTCACCTGATCACCTTTAACATCACCTGAACACCTTTAACATCACCTGAACACCTTTAATATCTGCTGAACACCTTTAACGTCAGCTGAACACCTTTAATGTCACCTGATCACCTTTAACATCACCTGAACACCTTAACATCACCTGAACACCTTTAATATCTGCTGAACACCTTTAACGTCAGCTGAACACCTTTAATGTCACCTGATCACCTTTAACATCACCTGAACACCTTTAATATCACCTGAACACCTTTAACGTCACCTGAACACCTTTAACATCACCTGAACACCTTTAACATCACCTGAACACCTTTAACATCACCTGAACACCTTTAACATCACCTGAACACCTTTAATATCACCTGAACACCTTTAACGTCACCTGAACACCTTTAACATCACCTGAACACCTTTAACGTCACCTGAACACCTTTAACGTCACCTGAACACCTTTAATATCTGCTG
>NW_021941586.1:185352-212852 GCF_902148855.1 Sphaeramia orbicularis | reverse complement strand
GTTCCACACAGGTGGATTCAGCAGTACTTGTAAAGTTCGCTCTTTTCTCCTCTCAGCCAGTACACACAGCACCGGCGTTATTTAATGAATGCGTTAACACGGTAATAACGCGTTAACTTGCCCAGCCCTATTTTTTATCAATTACTAGAAATTTCAGGTGACCCCATTTGAATTCCAGGCGACCCCACGTGGGGTTGCGACCCCAAGGTTGAAAAACACTGATACAAACAATCAATAATCAGACAAACAACAGCCACAAACCAATCAGAGACCGTAATACAAAGTAAACCAGTCTGCATCTGGGACTCAGAGAAACCTACTGTCAAACCCCAGTGCATTATGGGATGGTGATCATGTTACTACAGCTGGATTCACAGTTTTATTTAGTTTGAAACTTTACTATTTTTTCCACCTGTTCAAATAATCGTTTAATCAAATAAAGTCATCAGCAGATTAACGGCTTATATGTATAATCCTCATGTAGAACTGAACTGGTCTGTTAGCTTAAACCACAGATGCACTGGGCGGTGACTCCTGTAGACTGGGCTGGAAATATCCCATGATGCACTTGGTGTTACTGTCGAAAGCTACGGCGACTTCTGTGAAAACTGAATTCATAAATGTTCAATTGACTAGATGAACATAACGAGATGATGTGATATAATGTTGGAACATGAGCCAGAGGCAGAAGACAGAGACCCGTCTGTATGATCAGATGGGATTGAACCGAATGGACTAGAGTTTAGAAAAAAAATACAAAATATATAAAAAATATATATAAATGACAGAAAAATATTAGTATAAATGTATTAAATTAAATCAGTGACACTGTGGTGATTTGAAGTCAATACGGTCTGGAGAAGATACAGGGTCAAAGGTCACCAGGACCAGGAGAGACAGGGTCAAAGGTCACCAGGACCAGAGACAGGGTCAAAGGTCACCAGGACCAGAGACAGGGTCAAAGGTCAGGACAGTTTAGATCCGTAGATGGTTCTGGATGTCGGGGTCTTTAAAGGTTAAATATTTCTCCTGGTTCATTCGTGTGTTATTTCTCTTTTTTCCAGACATTACTACTGTGGCTCCTCCCACCACACCGCTCATCTCCACCCCTCCCATGACCACGTTCGGTGCCACCACCACTGCACCCATCACCGTCCCCGTAACCACGGCAACGATGACCACCACCACCGTCTGTGAGGAAGGACGAGACTGTGGCACCACGACCGACACACCTGAGGACTACGACAGCATGACAGGTACACAACAACACACAACAACACACACACAAACAACACACAACAACACACAGCAACGCATGACCTTTGACCCCTCTGTTTGGTTGTGTTAGACTCCTTCCTCTCTGACCTTTGACCCTTCTGTTTGGTTCTGTTAGACTCCTCCCTCTCTGACCTTTGACCCTTCTGTTTGGTTCTGTTTGACTCCTCCCTCTCTGACCTTTGACCCTTCTGTTTGGTTCTGTCAGACTCACTGTGTGTTGACTCCTCCCTCTCTGACCTTTGACCCCTTCTGTTTGGTTCTGTTAGACTCCTCCCTCTCTGACCTTTGACCCTTCTGTTTGGTTCTGTTTGCCTCCTCCCTCTCTGACCTTTGACCCTTCTGTTTGGTTCTGTTAGACTCCTCCCTCTCTGACCTTTGACCCTTCTGTTTGGTTCTGTTTGACTCCTCCCTCTCTGACCTTTGACCCTTCTGTTTGGTTCTGTTAGACTCCTCCCTCTCTGACCTTTGACCCTTCTGTTTGGTTCTGTTTGACTCCTCCCTCTCTGACCTTTGACCCTTCTGTTTGGTTCTGTCAGACTCACTGTGTGTTGACTCCTCCCTCTCTGACCTTTGACCCCTTCTGTCTCCAGTGGGCGGTACCACACTGATCGACTCCATCATACCAGACGACCTGATCCAAGGTGAGAACGTCGGCCCTGCCTGTTGCCATGGTTACTACTACTCTTTTCGTCTCCTCTTCTGCTGTGTTCATGGTTACACCCCCCCCCCCCCGATCACATGACCTCTGTAAACCTTTGAAAACGTTCCATAGTTCAGCCCTTAACTCAGCTGTGCTTAGACTTCACAGTAGTAGTACTTTATGTATAGTTGCTATGGGAACCCCGTCATCCATATGTAGGCTCCACCCACACCCTTCTGGTCCCATCCATATGCTCCGCCCCTGCGGTGACGTTCTACTTCTGTTTGTCTGTGGTTTTGGAGGGAAGCGTCCTCCTGTTTAGTGGAGGTTTTCCACACACTGAACAGTTTAAACTGAGGCAGCAGCAGCATTTGGAATGTTCATGGCACTACCTGAGGCGCTTTCCTCCTGAAACTAATGAAATATCTGAGAACACCAGGAGATCCACGTTTACAGCCTCAAACTACAATAAATACAAATGAAATATCTGAGAACACCAGGAGATCCACGTTTACAGCCTCAAACTACAATAAATACAAATGAAATATCTGAGAACACCAGGAGATCCACGTTTACAGCCTCAAACTACAATAAATACAACAACTGCAGCGATGTGCAGACGATCCTACAGAAAACTGAAGGAAAACGTGTTTAGGCAAGTTTATTTGTGTTGCACATTTCAGCAACAGGGCAATTGAAGGTGCTTCACACAGGACATTGAACTACAATGACAGGGAAAAAGAAACACATTTAAAACATTATAAAAGAAACATGTAAAAGGTGGTTAAAAACAGCAAGTAAGAAAAGAAGACATAAAATCCAAAAAAATAAAAACACACATTAAATAAGAGTTGCAGTGCAGAGTTTCGAAAGAGAATATAAAATTTAAAAAGTCCAAATCCTTTTAGTCAGCGGCAGCAGTGAACAGGTGAGTCTGGAACCAGAACCCTAGAACCCTAACCCAGTGAACAGGTGAGTCTGGAACCAGAACCCTAGAACCCTAACCCAGTGAACAGGTGAGTCTGGAACCAGAACCCTAGAGCCCTAACCCAGTGAACAGGTGAGTCTGGAACCAGAACCCTAGAACCCCAACCCAGTGAACAGGTGAGTCTGGAACCAGAACCCTAGAGCCCTAACCCAGTGAACAGGTGAGTCTGGAACCAGAACCGTAGAACCCCAACCCAGTGAACAGGTGAGTCTGGAACCAGAACCCTAGAACCCCAACCCAGTGAACAGGTGAGTCTGGAACCTGGACTGAACAGAACTCAGACTCTCAGCAGACCTGATATTTTCTGGTAGTTTGTTCCAGATCTACGGAGCATAGAAACTGAACGCTGATTCTCCATGTTTAGTTCTGACTTTTGGAACACAGAGCAGACCTGCACCAGACCATCTAAGTGGTCTGGATGGTTCAGACTGGACTAGAAGGTCTCTGATGGATTTTGGGCCTAAACCATTCAGTGCTTCATATGCTAGCAAGAGAATTTGAAAGTCTGTTCTCTGAGAGACAGGGAGCCAGTGTAGAGACCTGAGAACTGGTTTAAGCACCTGAAAGATGAGAGCAGGAGATAAGATAAGATAAGATAAGATAAGATAAGATAAGATAAGATAAGATAAGATAAGATAAGATAAGATAAGATAAGATAAGATAAGGGTAAGATAAAGATAAGGATAAGGATAAGATAAGGATAAGAATAAGATAAGGGTAAGATAAGATAAGGGTAAGTATAAGATAAAGATAAGGGTAAGGATCAGATAAAGATAAGAATAAGATAAAGATACTGATAAGAATAAGATAAAGGTAAGACAAGAATAAGATAAGGTAAGGATAAGATAACATAAGGGTAAGATAAGGTAAGGTAAGGATAAGGGTAAGATAAGGTAAAGATAAGACTAATATTAAGATAAGGATAAGATAAGATAATAAGATAAGGATAAGAATAAGATAAGGTAAGGATAAGATAAGTTAAGGGTAAGATAAGGTAAGGATTAGGATAAGATAAGGTAAGGATAATATAAGATTAAGATAAGAATAAGATAAGGTAAGGATGAGACAAGATAAGGTTAAGATAAGGATTAGATATGATAAGGGTAAGGATAAGATAAGGGTAAGATAAGGTAATGATAACTTAAGAAAAGGTAAGGATAAGAAAAGGATATGGTAAGGATAATATAAGATTAAGATAAGGTTAAGATAACATAAGGGTAAGATAAGATAAGGATAAGATCATGTTACCAAATAGGAAAAGGGTTTGACCTGTTGGTAGAAGACCCCCACCCCCCCGTTCTGTTTCCCTTCTGTTCTACCTGTTGCTCTGTTTGGTCACATGACCGCCCACTGGGGCCAGGACAGTGTTTCAGTGTTTGATTGACATGTGTGTGGACCAACCCCTGACTTTGCTGCTGCTGGGTGTGTGTGTGTGTGTGTGTGTGTGTGTGTGTGTGTTTCCTGCAGCGTACGTGTGGTTCGCCTGTAACTTCGACTTCTCCTCGTTCTGCGGTTGGACCAGCGAGGGGGGGCGGGGCGCCGAGTGGCTCATCCAGACCAGCGGGACCCCCACCGTCCACAAAGGCCCCGCCCTCGACCACACAGGTAGGACGGAGCAGGAAATGAACCGGAGGATTTTTACCCAGACTCTGACAGTGAGTCCAGGCCTGTGTTTTATTCAGCTGTTTATTTCTGTTTAACTTTCTCTGATTGAAAAGAAAGCGGACCTGGCACTGACTGGACCTGATCAGAACTTTATGAAAAAATCAGATTTTTGGAAACAAACCAAACCTGTGTTTGTCCTTCCCTAGAACAGTACCAGTGTAGGCCCAGTCTTTCATAGTTCATGTTTCAGACAGTTTCAGTTCAGTTCATTCTGTGTTTACTGACGTCTGAAGGTAAACGTGGCTCACTTCTACAGGCAGGTCCATAACTACTGGGACATCGACACAATTCTAATCTTTTTGGCTCCAAACACCACCACAATGGATATGAAATGAAATATGAAATGAAATGAACAAGAGGTGCTGTGACTGCAGACTTTCAGCTGTAATTTGACAGCCCGTGCGTTTCCATGACAACTGTTCTTCCTGGTTTAATCTGATTACAGGTTGGATCCTATTTCAGATGTCCATGTAAACACCTTATTCCAGTTGAAACAGAAAAGTTCAGATTAAATTTAAACCTGATTAAAGTCAGTGGTTTAATCCTCTTTTAACTGCGCTCTAAATTCTTCCTGGACATGTAAAGCCTTTATTCCGTTTGGACTTTATTCCTTCCATTCTGCACATGCTCAGTGTCTTGTCCTGTGGCGATGACGCACACATTCTGCGCTGGTGGAAGAATCTGCACTGCAGTCTAGTCTTCCCAAAGCGTTCCAGTGGAATATTCTGATGGGATCTACCAGCCTGGAAAACCCTGAAGGAACAGTTCAACACTGGCTTTGGATTCATTCATTTGTCCTGAACTAATGAGTTCCACAAGTGGGACAAACAGTTTGAACTGCAGCCCTAACGTTAGCTTAGTTTAGCCTAGCTTAGCATAATGGCTTCATTCCTCTGCTCAGACGTAGCCAGGCTTTTAGAGGTGATTTGTAGTATTTTAGGAGTGATTTGGGTCAGTTCAGTTCTCCTAATCATTCCTTTAGTCCGCTGGGGTCAATATGATCACAAACTGAGGCTCAGATCATGGTCATGTGACTTACTGCAGGAAGAACATCTGGGAAATAAAAACTAATGCAAAGCTAAAACGCTAAAGCAAAGCTAATTTAGCGCATGCATCCCTTCCAACAAAAAGATTTTCCAACTTCCGTCAACACAACAGTCCACAGATTGTATGAGTGCAGTAAGTCGCAGATCTGAAGAAATAATTAGAGAGAATCGGATTTGACAAAATCTCTGACAAAAGACGACAAATCACCTTTAAAAAACTGGATATGTGTGACCATGGAAATGCAGTGACTATGCTAAGCTAAGCTAACAGAAGGGCTAAGCTAAGCTAACAGAAGGGCTAAGCTAAGCTAACAGAAGGGCTAGGCTGAGCTAACAGAAGGGCTAAGCTAACAGAAGGGCTAAGCTAAGCTAACAGAAGGGCTAAGCTAAGCTAACAGAAGGGCTAAGCTAAGCTAACAGAAGGGCTAAGCTAACAGAAGGGCTGCCAGAACAAGGCAACGTGAGCACTGCAGCACAAACCCTTCTGCTCACTGATCTACCTCATTAATACCTCATAGAAACCTTTATTCAGGTTTAACATTTCCATGTAAACAGAAGAGAAAACACTTTAGTTCCGAATTAATTTCTTCTGGAAAAATAAATTGGATTTAAAAGAACGTCATGTAACTGTACCCATTATTTACATCCAAATCAGGTGGACGGTGTAGGAATTACAACAGTTTGTATGTGTGCCTCCCATTTTTGAAGGGACCAAAAGTCCTGGGACAGTTGGCCGCTCAGCTGTTCCATGGCCAGCCCAGGTGTGTGTGTTATTCCCTCATTATCCCATTTACAAAGAGCAGATAAAAGGTCTAGAGTTCATTTCAAGTGTGCTATTTACATTTGGAATCTGTTCCTCTCAACTCTTAATATGAGATCCAAACAACTGTGACTATCAGTGAAGGACGCCATCATTAGGCTGAAAAATCTGAACAAACCCATCAGAGAGAGCAGAAACATGAGCTGTGGCCAAACCAACTGTTTGGAACATTCTTAAAAAGAAAGAACGCACCGGTGAACTCAGCAACACCAAAAGACCTGGAAGACCACGTCAAACAACTGCGGTGGATGACCGAAGAATTCTGTCCCCGGTGAAGGAAAACTCCTTCACAACAGTTGGTCAGATGAAGAACACCGTCCAGGAGGAAGATGGATGAGTGTCAAAGACAACTATCAACAGAAGAGTGCAGCAGAGGGAATACAGAGGCTTCAGCACAACATGTCCACACTGCTGAGCATCAAACACAGGAAGAGCAGAGAAGAGTTGACCGAACATCTGAAAAAGCCTTTACAGTTCTGGAACAACATCCTATGGACAGAGGAGACAAAGGTCAACTGGTACCAGAGTGATGGGAAGAGAAGAGTATGGAGAAGAAAGGAACTGCCCATGATCCAGAACATTCCAGCTCATCAGTGAAGTATGGTGGTGGTCGTTTCATGGCGTGGGCGTGTATGGCTGCCAATTAGGGTGGTCCAAAAAATTTTTTACAGATTCTCTGGATTCGAACCCTACATTTGGTTCCATATCTGGCCAAATTACTTCGGTCCAAATTTAATGCAAATTCATTAATATTTAGAGGTGTCCCAGACAGGTGCAGATGTCTCCACATACTCTAACAGAACTGTCCAAATGAATAAAGCAGATTAGAAGAATCTGTCATTTTATTCTCCAAATCAAACTGACACTCACATAAAAATGTTCCTTAGAAAGTCCAACAACCACTGTTGGTTTATTGAAATGACCAAAAATGTTCCTGTGTTCTTTGACAACTTGTTGCCAGTACTGTTTGTGATCTGCATTTGTTGTTCGGCTACAGTTGAAGTCTGGAATAAGCTCCGCCCCTCTGTCAGTGACATCACTGACAGCTTTAGTGGAATGCCCAGTTTTCTCCTCCTTCTGAAAGTCTGCATCATCAGCCCAGTCTACTGGAGGAACTGTTCAGAATGTTTGTGGCAGATCCAAAGGTTCAAACAAACGCATGGTGCTGGTGGAGACAAAAGCCCTGATCTGCTTCCCTTCACAATCTGATGGATGAAGGACATCCCAACGCTTTAGAGGAACCAAAGAACCTGCATTTAACATCATGGTGTCCACCATCAGCTGCTTCTGCTCTGGTGTCACACTGGAGTCACAGAATGGACCACAACCAGTTCTACACTCCAGTACCACAGATGTGGGCGGAGTTACTTCATCCACATATTTACTCCAGTACCACAGATGTGGGCGGAGTTACTTCATCCACATATTTACTCCAGTACCACAGATGTGGGCGGAGTTACTTCATCCATATATGTACTCCAGTACCACAGATGTGGGCGGAGTTACTTCATCCATATATTTACTCCAGTACCACAGATGTGGGCGGAGTTACTTCATCCATATATTTACTCCAGTACCACAGATGTGGGCGGAGTTACTTCATCCATATATTTACTCCAGTTCCACAGATGTGGGCGGAGTTACTTCATCCATATATTTACTCCAGTACCACAGATGTGGGCGGAGTTACTTCATCCATATATTTACTCCAGTTCCACAGATGTGGGCGGAGTTACTTCATCCATATATTTCCAGCTGAATCCCTCAGACCTTGGTTCTGATAGTCCTGCTCTTCTCTTACAGCTCAGCTCATCTGTGCTGAAAATGAACAATTAGTCCATTTCCAGGGAACTTCCAGCAACTTGTGCAACCTCTAAAACATCTCCTTTTTCTTCCAAATTTTTTTCCTAAATCATCTTTTGAATGATAAAACCTAATGCAGGGTTCTAATGGAGGTTATCTGAAACTGTATTTTTTACCAGGATTGTTGGACTTCCCACTGCCAGTGGAACTGGTTCTCTTGTATTCATTGATGATGTGACTGCTGACGAAAGCAGCAGGATGAATTCTGAAGTGTTTTGGGCAATATTATCGGCTCATATTCTGCCAAATGCTTCAGAACTCATTGGGTGACGCTTCACAGTGCAGATGGACAATGACCCAAAACATGCTGCGAAAGCAACCAAAGAGTTTTTTAAGGCAAAGAAGTGGATTGTTATGCAAACGCCAAGTCAGTCACCTGACCTGAATCCAACTGACCGTGCATTTCACTTGCTGAAGACAAAACTGAAGGGAAAATGCCCCAAGAACAAACAGGAACTGAAGACAGTAGCAGTAGAGGCCTGGCAGAGCGTCACCAGGGATGAAACCCAGCGTCTGCTGATGTCTGTGCCTTCCAGACTTCAGGCTGGAATTGACTGTGAAGGATTTGTGACAAGAATTAAAAAGTGAAAGTTTGATTTACGATTGTTAATTTGTCCCATTACTTTTGGTCCCTTCAAAAATGGGAGGTACATACAGGGGTTGGACAAAATAATGGAAACACCTTCACCTCAAGATGATAATGCCCCAATCCATACAGCTAGAATTGTTAAAGAATGGCATGAGGAACATTCTAATGAAGTTGAGCATCTCGTATGGCCGGCACAGTCCCCAGACCTCAACATTATTGAGCATTTATGGTCAGTTTTAGAGATTCAAGTAAGACGTCGATTTCCACCGCCATCGTCTCTAAAAGAGTTGGAGGGTATTCTAACTGAAGAATGGCTGAAAATTCCTTTGGAAACAATTCCCAAGTTGTATGAATCAATACCTTGGAGAATTGAGGCTGTAATTGCCGCAAAAGGCGGACCTACACCATATTAAATTAGATTTTGTTGATTTTTTAAGATGTTTCCATTATTTTGTCCAACCCCTGTACACAAACTGTTGTAATTCCTACATCGTTCACCTGATTTGGATGTAAATACTGTCAGATTACAGCTTGAAAGCCTGCAGTTGAAACACATCTTGTTCATTTCATTTCATATCCGTTGTGGTGTTGTTTAGAGCCAAAAAGATTAGAATTGTGTCGATGTCCCAATGGTTATGGACCTGACTGTATGTGGTTCCTTATCCTCTGCTGCCCCCTGCAGGTGGACCGGGGAACTTCATCTACATGCAGCTGAGCGACACCGACATGCCCAGTAAACCTGGAGAGGACGAGTCGGAGGAGGACCGGGTGGCCCGCTTGTCCAGTCTGAAGGTGACGGCGCCGGACTCGGACCTGTGCATGTCCTTCTGGTACCACATGTTTGGAGAACACGCCGGAAAACTGCACATCAAGCAGAGGAAGGAGACGCCGGACAGCGAGCAGATCCTGTGGATGCTGAGCGGACACCAGGGCGGACGATGGAGGGAGGGGCGGGTTCTACTGCCACGGGCCGCCGCCTCCTATCAGGTACCGCACCAATCAGAACCACACAACCTGTAACTGTCAGTCAACCACCAGACCAGAACAATAAGAACAGAACCAACCATAAATAAATAATAATGAATAATTAATACAACTGTCCTTACATGATGAAACTGTTTGCATCTCCAAACTATCCTTTACAACAATGTGAATAACATGAACAATCTCAAATTTTAGATGGTATTGGGCTAAATCTGCGACTGAATTTCGTCCCATCTAATGTGTAAATGTGTGCTGGTATGACAGTGAAAATCCTCGAATCCTTGAAATTTCCTCAGAAAAAGGGAGCGTGAAGTTGGTTCCATAAACAGAACTGGGTAATGGAACCAGTTCTGTTTCAGCAGCTTAGGCACCGTTCTGGAAGCCGCAGGAGCCGGCGTTCGGAGCCCTGAGCCCGGCTTCCTGCAGGGCCTGATGTGGCGATGAGGGAGTTGGAGTTGACATTAAGGAAGTCGTAAATGACATTCGCCAGCTTTAAAGGAAATACAAACAGCAGAAGAGTGCACGTGTATTGATTTATGGGTCGGACCTGAAGGAGAACATTATTCAGAACTAGATCAGAGGTCTGTGGAGGAGCGGCTTGGTCTCCTGGTTCACTGCGGGTTAGAGCAGCTCTAAGCACCACAGGAGGCGGGGCTATGAGGGCGCTAAGCGGGGCTTGGAGGTCAGAGCACGGTTTAGTTCCATGATCCTTCAACAGAAGTGGTTCAGTAAACGGAACTGGATCTGAGATCCGTAAATGGCACTGGTACCAAGATCCTTAAACAGAACTGGTTCTGTAAATAGAACTGAATCCGTAAACTGAACTGGTTACGAGAATGGAACCAGAACAATAAGAACAGAATAAACTACGTACCAGGAATCACAAATACATGATGGTTTTTATTTTAGTGTGAAAAAAGAACATGAACAAATATGAACAACCTGAACTGTGTAAAAATAATTCTGTGTAATTGGACCAATATTCAGTCTGTTCTTAAATGTGTGTGTGTTTGTAGATCCACATTATCTGCACGTTATAATGAACATGTGTAAATGATAAACAAAGGCTGAATACTGGTACAATTATACTGATTTTTTTGTATTAAAACAAACAGAACCGTTCATGGTTCATGTGTAGGTTCTTCTGCTGTTTGGTCTGAACCACATATGGATCCAATGGATGTGAATGTGGAACCTGAACTGAACTGACTCTGACGTCCAGGTTCTGTTATGGATCTGATGGCAGGTTTAATGTTTAAATGGAACACAATTATTAACCTTTACACACACGACTAAAACACTCAGTGTGTCATCTATGGAAGTAAATCTGTCTCATCAGATTTGGAATTATAAAAGCAACTGAATTTCTAGCACTGAATTTGTTTGCACTGAAATTAAGTATCTGAATTTTTTCTCTCAATTTAATTATGTTTATAAATTTAGAATAAAAAAAATTCAGATGCAAAAAATTCAGACGCAAAAAATTCAGATCACGCATCTGGGACACCAAGGATAAGCAATTGTAAAAAAAAGAAAAAAAAGAAAAAAAAAAAAAAAAGGATAAGCATTCGATTCAATCGCAAGTCAAACTGATGGCCAGCCAATCGAGTTACGTTAGGTGTCATGTGACACCGATGCAGGAAGACGATCAGTGCCGATGTGTGATCTGAATTTTTAGCATCTGAACTTTTTTAATCTGAATTTTTTTGCATCTGAATTTTTTTAATTCTAAATTTATGAACGTAGTTGAATTCAAAGACAAAAGAATTCAGATACTTAATTTCAGTGCGAAAAATTCAGTACTAGAAATTCAATGGCTTTAATAATAATTCTAAATCTGATGAGACAGATTTACTTCAATAGTCACATTTATGACACATGTTCTGTGAACTCTGTGAAAACATGTAGTTTTACAGTTTTACCCACAAACAAACACCTGAGGAACAGTTCAGTCCACACGACTGAACAAACACTAACACACAACACTGGGTGTGTGTGTGTGTGTATATGTGTGTAATATGTGTGTGTGTCTGTTACAGGTGGTCGTGGAGGGCGTGGCCGACAGACGCAGTAGTGGACACATCGCCGTGGATACGATTCAGATCCTGGACGGACTGAACCCTGCAGACTGTAAAGGTGTGTGTGTGTGTGTTTTCCTGCTGCCCTTCAATTTTCATTTTAATATTAAATGAAAAACAGAAAACAACTCGTATCCTGTTATTTGTAAAAAAAAAAAAAAAAAAAAGAAAGAAAAAACAAAAAACAGAAGGGTGGAATTGAAAAAAACTTTTTTATTCCCATTTAGTTTCATTTACTGTTTTTCAAATGAAAAACAGAATATGAGTTGTTTTCCATTTTTTGTTTATTAATATGAAAATGAAAATCGAATTGGCGGTGGCGTCCACGGACCCTTTAGTTCCAGTGGTTTGAACTTTGACCCCCCCCCCCCACTTCCACTCAGTCTAACGGAGGCTGTTTTTGTTTTGGTCCAGATCCAGAAGCTCCTTCGACTCCGCCCACAGAGATCCTGATCCTGCGTACGTACACCGACTCACATGTTCACGTGTCCAACAAGAGTTTTACACACAACCAGATTCAAAATGGAGTGTTTTCAGAATAAATCTAATGTCTTTAACTGAACCACAGTTATTACAGTTATTATAATTAGTTATTAACCACAGAACTACAATTATTATTAGAATCAGATCATCAGAGACACATTCACCTCTTATACAGACTGATGATCCCCTGGTCATCAGTGTATAGAGGGTCTGCACATCCCCCCCAGGCCACGCCCCTCTCAGTCAGACTGACTGTCTTAAACCAACCTGCTCAACACGACGGAGTATAGCAGTAAACACAGCCAGAGCAAAGGAGCATGGGAAATCTGAAATTAAATGAAGGACAGTTGGACTGGACATGGATCTGTACGAGCTACCAAAGAACAAGTGGTCCAGAACTAGGACCAGAACCAGCTGATCCAAAGGCTCCAAAACTAGGGCCCAGAACCAGCTGATCCAAAGGCTCCAAAACTAGGGCCCAGAACCAGCTGATCTAAAGGCTCCAAAACTAGGGCCCAGAACCAGCTGATCCAAAGGCTCCAAAACTAGGGCCCAGAACCAGCTGATCCAAAGGCTCCAAAACTAGGGCCCAGAACCAGCTGATCCAAAGGTCATTTCCAGTGGATCGTGGACTGACCCCAGTGAATATATGCATGATCTACTGAGACTGAGCAGATTTACTGAGTCTAGTTCAGATCCAGTCCTTTATCCAACACAGATACTACTGCTGTGGACCAGCAGGGCACCACTGCATTCTGGGAAATTAGCAGATTTACACCACCTGGTTTAAATGAACACATTATTCTGGTAATATTATGGCTTTATTGTCGGAATATGACGACTGTAATCTCATGAAACTACGACATTATTTTTGTTAAATTATGAGTTTTTTTTATAAGTACGACTTTATTCTCAGAACATTGTGATTCTTTTTGTGTTCAACTTTATTCTCATTAAATTACATGTTTTATCTCCATATTTTCTGACTTTCTTCTGGTAGTGCCCAGTGTTTTTCTTTTCTTCTGTGGTCCTAATACTCCGTCGTAGCTTTATTCTCCAGTTCCTCCGTATTTGTAAAACTAGGTTGGCCTCAGTTTCAGTTCGTTTACTAATCATGTAGGAGCACAAGGTTCACAATCACAAAATGAGACAAAAACCAGGAAAGATCTGATCATGAAACCAAGAGCTGCACTAAGAAGGACCGTTAGCCAAAACAATAGGTCATTTCAGGTCTGATTGGACCCAAAAATACAGCATCAGTGAATGTTAGCTGACCCCAAACAGGATCCACAGATCTAGGTTTGGTTTCCTGGATTTGTGGATCCATCTCCTTCTCTTTTCTTTGTCTTTGGGTGTCTGTAAAACGATAGCTCCCACTGCTTTAAGAACCTGAAAATACAACCAGTCTCACAACAGCTCTGCCCCATTTTTATTCAATATTGTTCTTCAGTTTAGACAGGACTGAAGCCAACGCTGTCACTCATCTGCCTCTTTCTGACACTCAGTGGGCGGAACCGTGGTGATGTCACATGCAGACCCTCTATTGCCTATAATCGGTCTTTGATTGCGTTGCTGACTTCCTGTTGTGTCTCCTGCAGCCATGGACTCCCTGTCCCAGGAGACCAGTGAACTGGGTAGTCCGGTCCTGAAGACCCTGGACCCCATCCTCATCACCATCATTGCCATGTCGGCGCTGGGCGTGTTCCTGGGCGCCATCTGCGGCGTGGTCCTGTACTGCGCCTGTTCTCAGGGCAGCATCACCGACAGGAACTTATCGGCGCTGGAGAACTATAACTTTGAGCTGGTGGACGGCGTCAAGCTAAAGAAAGACAAGATGAACGGACAGACGAACTATTCAGAGGCGTGAAAAAAAGGTGAACGGATGGGGGGCAGAGCCCGGAGAAACGCTCCCAAATGAACACATGACGCAGCCAATCAGACGGGAGGAACCACAGGGGCTGAAGCCACCAATGGGACGGCAGGGTGGGCGGGGACACGAGCCCATGTCATTATTTTCTCAGGAGCGGCGGTGGAAGGGACTGACCTGCAGGGGGCACTGTGTATAAAGAACCTGTACAGCAAAAAAAAAAAAAAGAAGAAGAAAACTAAGGATTCTATTTGTTTTTCGGCGTGCTTTGTTGATTTCACGTAATCACATGCTGGTGTTGAGACCAATTCCGATGAAAGTATCGTCGGTGTACTTTTAAAGGACGATAAGGTCGGATTTTTCAGTTTGTTTTTTCTTGTCTTTTTCTCGCCGACGTTGTTTCACAGGAAGAGCAGAGTATGTGAAATGTGCACTTCAGTTCTGGGCTCATTATCCGGCCACGCCCCCGCGAGCAGGAGAACATTAACACCATAAACATGTGCATCGTCTGCATATGAGCGGTGTGGCTGTCGGTGTGTGTGTCTGTGTGTGTGTGTGTGTGTGTGTGTGTGTGTGTGTGTGTGCACGCGTTATGGAAGTAAATCTGTGTCATCAGATTTTGAATTATAAAAGCCATTCAATTTCTAGCACTGAATTTTTTTGCACTGAAATTAAGTATCTGAATTTTTGCATCTGAATTTTTTGGCTCTGAATTCTGAATGGTCATAAATTTTGAATTTAAAAAAAATTCAGATGGAAAGAATTCAGAAGCAAAAAATTCAGATGCAAAAAAATTCAGATACTTAATTTCAGAGCAAAAAAAATCAGTGCTAGAAATTCAATGGCTTTTATAATTCAAAATCTGATGACAGATTTCCTTCCATAGTGTGTTACACTCGTGTGTGTGTGTGTGTGTGTGTGTGTGTGTGTGTGTGTTTCGGTGGGTGTGTCTGTGTGTTTGAGTGGCGGTTTGGTCCCGTCCACTTGTGTCTAGTTCCGACAGTGCCTTTAGTTTGTTCCTCTGGTTTTTTCGTTGCCTTGTTTTCTGCTGGTTGTTGTTTTCATCAGCTGGTGTTCCATTCAGGGATTCTACACAAAAAAATGCAGAAATAGTCCAGAAAACTGACCTTTATTCAGCTGAATTTATATTGAATTGAATTATAGGATGGTCGTCTTTTGTTGTTTGTCTGTGAATCTGCTTCTGTGGTTGAAAGTTGTTCTGACACTGACTTAAAGCTTCTTTTCTACACAGTCCCTTTGGTGACAGGAGGAAGAAAATATTAATGCGTGGCAACAAGATAAGGAACGATAAATGATAAATGTGCACAAATCTGTGACATCTGGAACTTTCTTAATCCTGTTACTGTCACTTTTCCATCGCCGTTACTTCCACAACTTTCATGGTCGTGCAGAAACCACAGTATCTGATTGGTCCATGTGAAGCACTTTTCCACCAATAGAAACACAGTGATATGTTTTCTTTTGTCTAAGCACTTCCTGTTTGCCAGAAACTCCCTTTCCCGTCTCTTCCTGCACCGATCGTCACACCAAACCGAATGACACTATCGCCTAAAACTAGTGTTTGTCCTGTGTGTCATGAGTTTGGTTTTCCTCGTCCTTTTAACACCGTCCCAGTCTTAGTCGGACTTCTGTCCTTCACACACTCCTTCAAACAGAGGTTCAGTGAACCGGTGCCAAAGGCCAGCCCTGCACATGCACCTGGAACAGGTCTGACTGACTGCCGCCAATGCCAACCAGGCTCCTGCTTCGGTCATACAAGGGCTGCCCTTTGGCACCGCTTCTGTTCATAGTTTTTATGGACAAATTTCTAGGTGCAGCCAGGGCCAGAGGGGTCCGGTTTGGGCCCGGAGGGGGTCCGTTTGGGCCGGAAGGGGGTCCGGTTTGGGGACCACAGATTTCGTCTCTGCTTATTTGCAGATGACGTTGTCCTGTTGACCTCATCGAACCTGGACCTCTTCGGCGTGCCCTGGGCGGTTTGCAAGCCGAGTGTGAAGCGAGCGGTGATGAGGATCAGCAACGTCCAATCGGAGGCCAATGTTCTGGACCAGAAAAAAGGTGGTCTGCCCTCTATCCGGGTCGGTGGAGAGTCGTTGCCACCAAGTTGGAGGAGTTCCAGTATGTGGGTCTGGTGTCACAGTGAGGGAAGGATGGAGGTTCAGATTGACAGGTGGGTGGGTGAGGTCAGATTACAGGGTGGATGGGTGTGGAGGTCGAGTGACAGGTGGTGGGTGGAGGTTTGACAGTTGATGGGTGAGGTTCAGATTGACCATGGATGGTGGAGGTCAGATTGACAGTGGATGGTTGGAGGTTCAGATTGACAGGTGGATGGGTGGAGGTTCAGATTGACAGGTGGGTGGGTCCAGTGTCTGCAGTCATGCAGTGCTGGTATGGGTCTGTTGTGGTTCAGAAGGAGCTGAGCCCAAAGGAGAAGCTCTGCATTTACCCTCAGTCTACGTTCAGACCCTCACCTGTGGTCCTGAGCTTTGGGTCAGGACCCAAAGGACCAGATCCAGGATACAAGCGACCGTACAGGGAGGAGCTCAGAGTAGAGCCGCTGCTCCTCCACATCTAGAGGAACCAGCTGAGGTGGATCAGACAGATGGTTCAGATCCTCCTGGACTCCTCCCTGGGGAGGTGTTCTGGGCATGTCCCACCAGGAGGAGACCTGGGGGAAGACCTAGGACATGCTGGAGAGACTATGTCTGTGGACGGGACTGGGAACGCCTTGGGGTCCCCCCAGAAGAGCTGGAGGAGGAGTCTGAGGAGAGGGAGGAGTCTGGGCACCCCTGCTTAGACTGTTACCCCTGCGACCTGGCCCCAGATTAGAGGAAGAGGATGGATGGATGGATGGATGGATGGTTCAGTGAAGCTCCTCTTTCTGCTTTAAGATAAGAATCTCTCGGCCATGTATTTTTTTCCTCACGTCACCAAAGGTTCTCTGTAGTTTCTCTTTTGGCTTCATCATAAAAAATCCATGCTAACTTTTCAGAGTGTTGTCATGTCCGTGGTCTGATGCCCCTTAATCCTGGGCTGGTGTTGGTGTTAAACCAGGTGTTGGGCTCACAGTGTTAAGTGTCAGTGTGCATTGGAGCTGAACCAGTTTTTGGAGAAGCATTGGAATGTTCTCTGTAGGCTCCAGAGCTTTAAGCTGTTTCTTCATGGAATGTACAGTAGTTTGAACATTTTCCAGGTGAAAATATACAGTTCATTCAGCTGTGGTTGGAAATGTGGGAAGCAGCACAGCTAGCATGACGCTATCTACTGTTAGCATGCTAGCATACCAGCGTGGTGTTAGCATGAGTGTGTGTTGTGTGTCAGTGCTTCTGCTCACTGATCCTTCAACATGAACCCACACTAAGCATGTGGACGTAGTGTGAACAGGTGTAGGGTCCCTGAATGCATCACCACTTCCATGACACATCCCACATATTGTATATAGTTTGAAAATATTTGAGCGTTTTTCGATAGAAGATGACAGCGGTGCCGCAGTATCCTTTCTGTGTCTGAATCCCAGATCCACATTCACATTTACAGATGGTTTGGATCTGGTCCGGCTTCAGCTGGTTTTGGTGTTATCTGGTCCATACGGTGGGAATTTGTCCCGTTTGTTTTTTTGTGTTTGTGTTTTTGGAAAACGAGGGTTTTTAGAAAAGGATGAAAATGTGTGGAGATTCTGAACTGACACAGAACTGCCTCATGAGAGCGACGTTTACGTACAGGGTCAAAACCGACGGTATCGCATCAGATACCGACGAAGAATCGAAGAATGGTGCTGACGGAGGACGGTTCTGCTGCAGTTCCACCTTTAACCTGAAGGGGAGCGTCACACAGAGAACACATCCAGTATTCAGTCCCTCCCACATTGTCCCTCTGCAACAAATTACAGAAGATAATGTTCGAAGAAATAATAGAGATGAATGAGTTCAGAAAGATGAGAGAGAAAACTTCATGTGGAAACTGACTCCAAAACTCTGGGTCTGAAAGGTGTCGTATGTAGGACTGTGGCCCAGACTGGTCCTGCAGTCACATTCAAATACTGTAGAGGTGGGATCCTCTGACCCCCACCCCACCCCAGCCCCCCCCAGACTAGGGGTGGACAGATCCAGCATGAGCATCTACTACTAGTGTTTCCACTAATCCACCACAGCAGAAATTTAATACAAAAAACCATCAGCAGACTGATTCTACATCAGTCTGATATAGAACAGAACAGACAAACGTCCTGAACGCTCAAATGAAAGTTTACACAGATTCAGGAGAAAGAGAACAGAGAAATGAGCCTGAAGTTTACCTTTAAAGTGAAGTACAAGTGGCATGGATCGCTACTGTACCCCCCCCCCCTTTCTGATTCCACACCTCCACATGCAGAGGTCACTTCCACAGAAAACACTGAACTACAAGGAGCTACCATGGACAGAGACCAGTCCTACAGCAGGACCAGGTCTGTTCACCAGGAACAGGAGAAGAGACCACCGGTCTGGGACCGGGTGCAGACGGTGGTCCTGGCTCTCAGTGGTTCTTATGGTGGTCAGTCTAAGGCAGAGCCAGCGTCGGTCTTCTAATTCTTCTTCTCTTTCACTCGTCTGTTTCTAATTCTTCTCTTTCAGTCGTCTGTTTCTCATTCTCCTCTTTCAGTCTGTTTCTCATTCTTCTCCTCCAGATCCTTGTTACTTTCTCTCTTTGTCTCTTTGTCGTCGTTGGAATAATCCCTTTAGTCCTTTTGGGTTTCTTCAGGTCACACATTTGTGCTCATAAATGTTCAGCTGCAGCTCAGTGGAACTGCCAACCTGGATGAACTAAGGTACTGACTCTGTGATTGGCAGACAGGTGATGGGCGGAGCCTCAGACCAAAACACACAATGACATCATAATCATCATTAGGGGGCTGACACTGAGCTTTTCAAATGTGAATATTCTGTCTGGAATACTACTGTCAGTGGGATCAGGATTAAAATGAACAGGGTTCCTTCATGTCTGTGACAGTTTTAGAATGACTGAGAACAGAATTCACACAGACTGCACCTTTAACCCTCTACAGACTGCACCTTTAACCCTCTACAGACTGCACCTTTAATGGATTCCATGTGTTTTTGGTTGGAGGACAGACGGTCAGCATCCGTACGCAGACATCTGTCACACTTTTAGCTCTTGTTTCTGGAATATTCTACATGTATTTGTCTGATATTTGAACTCAAACCCTGGATTTGTGTTTGTTTCCGATTATTGAAGCGACTTTATGAAGAACTGAGCCGACGTTTCCTGCAGCGTCACCGCGCTCCGACTGTTGAGAGAAAAAAACCACAGAATCCAACCTGCTAATGTTTACAGCCAAATGACCTCAGACTATTATGGGATGGAAGGAGCCGCTGACCACAACCAACCCTGATGTGTGTGTGTGTGTGTTCTGTAGACATATGAAAGGATGCTGCAGCGCTAACACCTGAACAATGTTGCACTGATATATTTAAAGAAACCTGTGTTTATGATTTAAGGCAGAAGTGACGGTGAGGACAGTGTTACTGTTGAGTCTTTTTCACGCGCTTTCAGATGATGTGGTATAATTCTGAAATGTACAATTTTACACAGATGTTTTTCATTATTGAAAAGCTAATACGCGTCTCTTTGAAACGATTTCCTTTTAGTCTTTATTATTATTATTCTATCGCCTTGTGTTTTTTGTACCGTCACTGATGTACGTGCCATTTGTTTTCTGTTTTTATTTGTATGGAGAAAAAAAAAACAGTTTTATTTTCAGTACTGCTTCTGTAATTTTGCTGTCTCAGATCAAAAAAGAAAAAAAAACAAAAACAACAAAAAAAAGGGGAAGTAGATGAGGAAGTTTAAAAAAATAAAATGTTAAAGCAGTGAGGCCTTAAGTGACTACAGTATTGTTTGTACTTGGACTTGGAGCCCAGACTCATGCGTCTCTGTTTGTCTCAGACTCTGATCATTGACTATTACATTCCAAAGAATTGGATCGAATAAATGTTTGAATTAAAAGCTGCTCGGCTCATTCTTCTCCTCATCAGCGCTGGAAGAACAGGTACAGAAGTAAATCTGTCTCATCAGATTCTGAATTATAAAAGCTATTGAATTTCTAGCACTGAATATTTTGCACTGAAATGAAGTATCTGAATTTTTTGTCTCTGAATTCAATTATGTTCATAAATTTAGAATTAAAAACATTTAGTCACAAAAAATTCAAAAGCAAAAAAATTCAGATGCAAAACATTCAGATCACACATCGGCGCTGAGCGTCTTCCTGCATCAGTGTCACATGACCAACCTAATGTAACTGGATTGGCTGTCGGCTGGACTTCAGACAGAACCATTGCGTATCCTGGGTGTCCCGGATGTGTGATCGGGATTTTTTACATCTGAATGTTTTGCTTTTGAATGCGCTAAAATTCAATGGCTTTTCTAATTCCAAATCTGATGACAGATGTTGTTCCATAAACAGCTCACACATCTGTATTTAACTGTTCAACTCACAGGTGTCCAACATGTGGTCCTGGTCCTGGTTTGGACCTGTTTATCCAGAACCTTCCACAGGTGCGTGGGGGTCCTGGGGTCTGGACAGCCTTCCTCTGTCTGGTACTGGAGGGTTCTGGTGGGTTCTGGAGGGTTCTGGTAGGTTCTGGTGGGTTCGGACCACTACAGACCAGGAACACCAACCACACCTGCAGCTGGAGACGCTCTGACAACAACACTATCATTTCTCCTCCATTAAATGAACATGTGACAAACGACTGAAAGCTGTAGACCACAGGTGTCAGAGTCACTTTAGTTCAGGTTCTACATTCAGTCCAAAATGATCAGAACTGGACCGGACCAGTCCAATAAGAACAGGAAAAAAACAGGAAAATGACCTGATGAAAGTGTTTCCATCTTTAAACTCTCCTTTAATTAAATGTGGAGAACATAAAGGACCTGACAGTTCTGCAGAAAACCCAGTGCAGTTTGAACAGTCTTGTGTTTGTGCTTTTCATTCTACCGTACAGATCCCAGTGGATCTCCAAACACACAAATACACAACATTTAAGAACAGACAGAATATTTCCGTTATGCAGACGTGTCTCAGGACAGTTCAGGTTGTTCAGATTTGTTCAGGTTGTTCACATTCTTTGTCAAAGGAAAATGTCATTTCACTTTTTCACACCAAAACAAAGAGGAAACATTTGGAGTTGTCATTCTGTCTAGATTCTTCTGATGGTGTTTGACTGGTCTGACCCACTTCAGACCAAACTAGGACTTCATATGGACCCCAAACTACAGTTATTGATGTGGGCCGGACCAGACCCTTTGGGGGGCCGGTTTTGGCCCCTGGGCCGTATGTTGGACACCCCTGCTTTAGACACATGTAGTTGTGTAGAAATAGAAAGCAGCATAAACTAGAAGTGGTCCCAGTCCAGGTTGGTCACATGTGTTTGAATCGAATAGTTTAGTAGAAGTCCATCTGTTCAGTCCGCCTCAAAGTGAAGGGGACGTTTCAAAAGAGGAAGAAGAAGAAGAAGAAGAAGAGGAAGAAGAAGAAGAAGAAGAGGAAGAAGAAGAAGAAGAAGAAGAGGAAGAAGAAGAAGGAGAAGAAGAAGAAGAAGAAGAGGAAGAAGAAGAAGAAGCACTGACAAACAACCCCAAACCTGTCCACAAAAGAGAGAGTTCACAAATGTGTGTGTGTGTGTGTGTGTGTGTGTGTATATATATATATATATATATATATATATATATATATATATATATATATATATATATATATATATATATATATATCACTGTGTCATAGCAGACTTTGACCACATGGTGTCAGTGTTGTTCATGTAAAAGTCTGTGTTCTCTGTACACATGGTCTGTACCATGGATGTCCACAGTGAACCTGGGTCACATGGTGTGGGTTCAGTGGTCACATGGTGTGGGTTCAGTGGTCACATGGTGTGGGTTCAGTGGTCACATGGTGTGGGTTCAGTGGGTGTATGGAAGTAAATCTGTCTCATCATTTTGAATTATAAAAGACACTGAATTTGTAGCATTGATTTTTTTTTTGTACTGAAATTAAGTATCTGAATTGTTTGTCTCTGAATTCAACTATGTTTATAAATTTAGAATTTAAAAAATTAAGACGTAATAAATTGGGCTGAATATGGAACTGGACTAACAGGAGTTTGACACCCCCCCCCCCCCCCCCTTATTCAATGAACTCCAGCTGCCGTTTGTATTTAATGAACTCCAGCTGCCATTTGTATTTAATGAACTCCAGCTGCCGTTTATATTTAATGAACTCCAGCTGCCGTTTGTATTTAATGAACTCCAGCTGCCGTTTATATTTAATGAACTCCAGCTGCCGTTTATATTTAATGAACTCCAGCTGCCGTTTATATTTAATGAACTCCAGCTGCCGTTTATATTTAATGAACTCCAGCTGCCGTTTATATTTAATGAACTCCAGCTGCCGTTTGTATTTAATGAACTCCAGCTGCCGTTTATATTTAATGAACTCCAGCTGCCGTTTGTATTTAATGAACTCCAGCTGCCGTTTGTATTTAATGAACTCCAGCTGCCGTTTATATTTAATGAACTCCAGCTGCCGTTTGTATTTAATGAACTCCAGCTGCCGTTTATATTTAATGAACTCCAGCTGCCGTTTGTATTTAATGAACTCCAGCTGCCGTTTGTATTTACTGAACTACAGCTGCCGTTTATATTTAATGAACTCCAGCTGCCGTTTATATTTAATGAACTCCAGCTGCCGTTTGTATTTAATGAACTCCAGCTGCCGTTTGTATTTAATGAACTCCAGCTGCCGTTTGTATTTAATGAACTCCAGCTGCCGTTTATATTTAATGAACTCCAGCTGCCGTTTATATTTAATGAACTCCAGCTGCCGTTTGTATTTAATGAACTCCAGCTGCCGTTTATATTTAATGAACTCCAGCTGCCGTTTATATTTAATGAACTCCAGCTGCCGTTTGTATTTAATGAACTCCAGCTGCCGTTTGTATTTAATGAACTCCAGCTGCCGTTTGTATTTAATGAACTCCAGCTGCCGTTTATATTTAATGAACTCCAGCTGCCGTTTATATTTAATGAACTCCAGCTGCCGTTTATATTTAATGAACTCCAGCTGCCGTTTGTATTTAATGAACTCCAGCTGCCGTTTATATTTAATGAACTCCAGCTGCCGTTTGTATTTAATGAACTCCAGCTGCCGTTTATATTTAATGAACTCCAGCTGCCGTTTGTATTTAATGAACTCCAGCTGCCGTTTGTATTTAATGAACTCCAGCTGCCGTTTGTATTTAATGAACTCCAGCTGCTGTTTGTTTTGTTTTGGTTCTTCATGTTTCTGTGTCTTTGGAGGAGGATCAGCATGTCGTCCTTTTTTTTATATATATATAAAAATAATATTGTATTATTTGTATTTTTACTTTTTAAAATTTTTGTTCATTAATACATTTTTGTTTATTAATGTTTAATATTTATTAATATTTAATAATTATTAATTATATAAGGAGAAGGGTGAGAGTTTATAAGTTGTACTTCTTCTCACTCCTTTTCAAATATGTATTATGTTTAAGTGTTGTAGTTTTTTTATTATTATTTATTTATTACCACCGCCAGGAGGTATTGTGATCACTTTGTGTATTTGTTTGTTTGTTTGTTTGTTTGTTTGTTTGTTGGTCTGTTAGCAAGATAACTCAAAAAGTAATGGACGGATTTTCATGAAATTTTCAGGAAATGTTGATACTGGCACAAGGAAGAAAATTCTGGTGGTGATGGGGGCGGGGGGGGGCAGATCTCTTTTGGCAGAGGTCTGCGCTCTCTGAGTGCTTTTCTTGTTTTCTTCTGTTTTGACATTCATATTTGAAATAAATACATCAATCAATCAATCAATCCATATTTTGGTTCCAAAAATGGGTTTGAGCCATGATTTTATCAGGTCATTAGTGTGTCAAATTAATTTCACAGAGATGATAGAATATTAATTAGATTAAATTAAACTGGAGTAAATTAGAGAACATTAAATAAATCAGATTTGAATAGAATAGAATAGAATAGAATAGAATAGAATAGAATAGAATAGAATGTCTTTATTGTCATTGTACAGGTACAATGAAATTCAAAAGTGCAATCGCCCTAGGTGCCATAAAAAAAGTATAAATAATGTATATAAAAGAGTCTAAAAACTAAAATATAAAAGAAAACCCTGACGGCATAAATATCTAAAAAGCAGCATAAAAAAAGCGTGTTACTAGAAGTATAAAAGCCATAGAACATCATCCTGTACTCTGGACAACATTCGGCATTCCACACAGTGAATGAATGTCCAGCAGGATTCGGTGCGGTTCTGGCCCTGGGATCAAACTGTTCTTCAGACGGTTTGTGCTGGACTTCAGAGTCCGGAAGCGTCTGCCAGAGGGTCAAAGTTCAAAAAGTGGAAAGCCAGGGTGCGTTGCATCCCTGATAATATTCCGTGCTCTCCTGAGACAGTGTGAACTGTAGAGGACCTCCAGGGAAGGAAGGGGGCAGCCGGTGGTCTTCTGGGCCACGGTGAGGACCCTTTGGAGCGCCTTCCTGTTGGCTGCTGTCCGGCTCCAGTACCACACACACATGCAGTACGTTAGGACGCTTTGTACGGCGCATCGATAAAAAGACACGAGCAGATTCTGGGACAGATGGTTCTTCCTGAGAGTCCTCAGAAAATCCAGTCTGTGCCGTGCCTTTTTAACGCTGGCTCTGGTGTTGGCGCTCCAGGTCAGGTCATCCTCGATGTGCACGCCCACGAATCGGAAGTTGGAGACCCCCTCCACACACTCCACCAATAAACAAGGGCTGAACGTCTGTTTTTCTCCTCCTGAAGGCTAAGACCGTCTCCTTAGTTTTGGTGTTCAGGATCAGGTTGTTGTCCTTGCACCACACCAACAGCCGGTCCACCTCGTCCCGCTAAGCGGACTCATCCCCTCCTGAGGTGAGCCCTACCACAGTGGTATCATCAGCAAACTTGGTGATGCTGTTGCTGAGGTGTGATGGGTGCAGTCATGTGTGTGGAAGGTGTAGAGTAGGGGGCTCAGCACACAGCCCTGAGGGACGCCACTGCTGAGGCTGATGGCTGAGGAGACATGGGAACCTACTCTCACCGTCTGGGAGCCATTTGTCAGAAAGTCCCTGATCCAGAGGCAGATAGGGTCTGATATTCCCAGGTGGGACACTTTTGACACCAGTCTGTCAGGGAGGACTGTGATAAACACCGAGCTGAAGTCCACAAAGAGCAGCTGCTCCAGGTGGGACAGAGCAGTGTGCAGGACTGTGGCGTCCTCTGTGGACCTGTTAGCCCTGTAGGAGAACTGCTGGGAGTCCACTCCAGGGTGTAGACTGGAAGTGATGTGGGTCCGGACCAGTTTCTCAAAGCACTTCATGATGATAGGTGTAAGTGCCTCTGGACGGTAGACACTGAAACTGCTGATGGTGTTCTTGGGGAGGGGGACCCTGATGGAAGACTTCAGGCAGGGAGGGGTGATGGTCTGGCTCAGGGACTGGTTAAAAATCTCAGTAAAGACCCCAGCCAGCTGAGCTGCACAGTCCTTCAGCACTTGTCCAGAGACACCATCAGGACCCACAGCTTTTGTGGGGTTCAGAGCCCAGCGCTGGCCTCACCTGGTGCTCCTCCACTGTGAACACGGTGGGCTGGTGGATGTGGTCAGGCTGTCTGTCGTCTCTTAAAGCGAGCATAGAAGTAGTTGAGCTGCTCCACCACTGAGGCACCACCATCATCAGCTGCCGGGCTGCCGGGTCTGCAGTTCCTTAAATGTTGGACCCCTTGCCACACCTGCCTGGAGTCACTGGTCCTGAAGCAGTCCTCTGTCCTCTGCCTGTGTGTGGCTCCTGCTTCTCTGGTTCCCCTCCTCAGGTTGGCCCTGGCAGGTACAGCTCCACGTCACCAGACCTGAAGGTGCTGTTCCTCATCCTGAGCAGGCACTGCACCCCTTTAGTCATCCAGGACTCTCTGTTGGATAAACCTGGATGTGCCCGTCCACAGCGATGGTGTCTGTGCAGAACTTATAGAATCCAAAACTGCTGTGGTGAACTGCTTCAGGTCCTGATGTTCAAACACATTCCAGGTTGTTGCCTCAAAGCAGTCCTGCAGTTGCTGAGATGCTCCTTCAGGCCAGGTCTGAACAGTTCTGGATGTGATAGAAGCACTTCTCTGGGGGGGGGGTTATTAAAAGCAGTGACACGTGGTCTGACTGACCCAGGTGTGGTCAGGTCTTAGTCCTAAGCCCAGCTTGGTGTTAGAGTACACTTTGTTTAGTGTCTTTTCTCCACTAGTGGCACATGTGACATGCTGATGTCATCTGGGGAGCACTGCTTTAGGTCAACATGGTTCAGATCTCCTGCTGTGATGCGAACACCTTCAGGACACGTATTCTGCTGACGGTTAGTCTCATGGAACAGTCCGAGGGCTGAGTTACAATTTGCATCAGGTGGTACATACCCAGCAGTGATGATGGCAGCTGTAACTCCTGAGGTATCTAACAGACATGTTCTCCAGATCTGCAGAACAGTGGCTGCTCACAGTGTTAGAGTCAGTTCACCAACTATTGTTTAAGTAACCCCCACCCCCCACCCCACCCCGGTCTTACCATAGTTGACAGTTCTGTCTTGTCGGTGTAGTGTTCAGCCTGCTAACTCCATGACTGCGTCAGCAATACATGAATGGATGCAGGTTTCTGTGCTCTTCAGTCCGTCACTGTGTTCTGGTGGACACCCACAGCCTCAGTTCATCATCTGATCTCAAGGGATCTTGTATTTTCAAGGAGAACACGTGGAAGTGGGGGTTTGTGTGGGCTCCTCCGTAGCCTCGCTGCTGCACCGGCTCTGCCGCCGCGCTTTCTCCTCCTCTCTACGCCGCTTCCGTCTCTTTCCTCCTGGGATGAAGATCCACGGAGCGCCAGGGCTCCTGGAGATCTGCCGGGATGTGATGGAGCGGAGGAACTGGGCTGTGACCGTCTGTCTGCTGTGATCTGGACCTTCAGTGTTGACAGTGGGTGCACAGTCTGGGTGTGAACACTAGGTGGTGCCACACATCCACACACACACACCTGAGTCTGAAGTTGGACTGAGCGACTACACTGTGTCCAAAACATGAAGGATCCAAGAAACATCTGGGATTCAAATATACGCAA
>NW_021941586.1:175352-177852 GCF_902148855.1 Sphaeramia orbicularis | reverse complement strand
TGTGGCTGGGGTGTCCAGGGCCCACTAGATCTGCTCTTGAAGGGTTGGGAAGCTCCACCCACCACGGCAGGGGACAGAGGGATTGTGCAGTTTGTGGGTCATTCCAGAATTGGAGAACATTTGGGCTTCAAAATTCTTGAAAAATAAACCTTCACTTTTCTAATTTTTCATTATATATTCATCAATAATAAGTAATAAACTATCAAAGGCTTGATTGGCTCAGCTTACACATCAATGGTACAATTTTTATTACATGATTTATTTGGTGTTTGTAATACTTGGTGCAACCCTGTTACCAACACTAAGGAACCTGAAAAAAGTGCATTAATTCATTTCTTAAATGTAATTCCTTTTCCATTAAGTAAAGAAAGTAACATTCTCTCTGAATAACCATTTGGTTTCACATGTGACTTGATTTAAATTAATTTTAGCAACTTTCAAAATCTGTCTCGGCCAACTTTTCAATACTGGCATGTTTCACTTTAACAATTTCAGTATTTATTTTACAATATTTACTCTGACACATGTTGCATATAATTACATAAACTCTTTAAAGGACAATGGGTTGAACACTTTTGAGCTGAGAAAGTAATTTATGATTATTTTCAATTAAAAAGATATGGTAACAGGGTTGAAAGTAGGGTAACAGGGTTGTATGAAGTAACAGCTACATTATTTCTGATTATAGATCATTATATAAAAGTGACAAATGCTCAAGACACCAAAGTATTCTTTGAATAACTGTTAATACTTTCTGTCAGCACTATTTCTCAAATAACACCCCCCCCCCCCCCAAAAAAAAAAAAAAAAAAAAAACAAAACCCAATAATAATAATAATGGGGGGGCTTATTTCAAGAAATTTTTCAGATTCAACTTTAGCCCTGATTTTCTGATGCAACAAGATGTTCTAAGCACTCCTGTGTATTTTATTTTATTTTTTTTTTTAAATTTTCATCCAAAAACTACCCCCTACCCTGAAAATGACTTTTTCAGCCCTGAAAACGTGGGGTTTTTGGAAACTTTCAAACCTTCTTCACTTTTGATGAAGTACAATGTAACCATCTGCTCATGCTGGGCCTTAAATGTTTTTTGTCAGACATGTCATGTCTTCAGAGTGCTTTGCACTAAAAAAGGTGTAGTGTCAAGGGTCAAATTATAGGTCAAAGGTCACCCAAATGGTCCAAATGCATATTTGATGGAATGAAGCTGTTCATGTGGGTTCTTCCAAATGTTGGGCTCAGGTTCTCTCCTCAGAACACATCTACTGACCACAAACAACTTCCATTCAATCAGACACATTAAACACAACTGTTCACTCATGTATTCTCCACACAGACATGTCAAAAAGAACAAACAGTAGTTTCACATGACTGACATTTACATGTATATGTCCTGTTGTGGGTGGTGCAGTGGATAGACCTGGTGCCTCACAGACAGAAGGTCCTGGGTTCCATTCTAACACCAGTCCATGGGGGTGGGACCTTTCTGTGTGAAGTTTGCATGTTCTCTCCGGGTCCTCTGGCTCCTCCCACCATCCAAACACATGCTCTGATAGGTTAACTGGTTCATCTAAATCACCCATAGGTGTGAATGTGACAGTGTGTTTGTCTCTATATGTTCAGTCTGTGATGAACTGGTCACATGTCCAGGGTGAACCCCGCCTTCGCCCATAAGTAGCTGGGATAGGCTCCGCCCCTGTGACCCTAGTGAGGAGAAAGTGGGTTCAGAAAATGAATGAATGAATGAATGAATGAATGAATGTGTTTCCCGTCACACTAATGGCAGCTAATTCAAATGTAAAGTACATGTTTTAATCTTTAGTCTGTAATGTGTCTTTAAAGGGCCAAAAGCCTTGGGGGGTCCCACCAGGAAACCAGAGGGAACAGAACTGAGGACAGATTTGATCAAATGTCAGAATGGTATGAATTTTTGAAAAAAAAAAACTAGGCATTTTGGTGACCTTTAACCTTCAACATGACCTTGACATTAGACTTTTCATTGTACAAAGTACTCTTACGATACAATCTGGCACTTATAAGATCATTAAATGTCCCATCATGAACAGATTTATACACTGCACCGGACAAAAGAGTGAAGAAGCTGGGAAAGTGGTAATTTTCAGAGTTAAAAAAGTAGTTTTCTGGGTAGGGGGGTTTGGATGAAAATTAAAAAAAAAAAATTCCACAGGAGTGCTTAGAACATCTTGTTGCATCAGAAAATCAGGGCTAATATGGTATTTGATATTAAGCCTTTATTATTATTAATATTATATTATATTAATATTATATTATTAACCCTTCAGGTAACGTTCTCCTGGCTTTACTCCTCTTATGAGCCTCTCTCCACTTTTTTCGTTGGGCACACTGTCCTCTCTCACTGCGGTCTTTTTGAAGAAACTTCTCTCCTGTTTCTCCATCTTTCCTCCATTTCTGTCTTTCTTTTAGTAAACACTGTTGTCTCCTCTGTACATCAGCATCACACTTGGAACGGTGGCATCTC
>NW_021941586.1:145352-170352 GCF_902148855.1 Sphaeramia orbicularis | reverse complement strand
GAACCTATTTTTCATGGAGTGACAAAAATGTCCACTCAGCTGGACACCATGTGTTTAATTTTAGAAGCAAAGAAACGTATTTACTGATATACTGTGTGAAAACTGAAATAAAAAACATGTTTACTGCTGCTATTCTGATGTTTTCTTACATTTTAACAGCCTTTTTGTTAAAAAACAAAACTGTTAATTACAGTCTAATAACAATTAGCCTTTTTTTTTTTTTTTTTAAATGTCAAACGTGTTAGTGCAGATCAGGTTTATGTAGAAGAGCTAATGTACAGTAATATGAATTCCAGTGTATGGGATGGAGCATAAGTGTCCACTGTGTCGGCTGATATGGAACTAAAACCACAAAATCCATGAATATACAAGAGAACAGCTGCAGAAGAACTGACCACTGGAGTGACCACTGGAGTGACCACTGTGCATGAAAGGGTTAAACTGGAATGTCTGTAAAACAGAGTTTCAGTTTGAACATTGGTGATAGAACATTAGATCCTGTTGGGATCAAATACAAATGTTCTTAGTATTTGTGCAGATTTATGATAGAATTCAGTTCTTCAAGGAAATAATCATTTAAAAAAAAGAAACAAAAAAATGGCCTTTTTAACAGTATCATCATTTATATGGTATGGTGACCCTAGTGTTGTGATTAGTATGGTATCGTCAGATTGTTGCAGACTCAGCCCTAGTTACATCATCCAAAACAGAGACAAAACAAAGCAGACACGTTGGTCAGAAAACACATAATGCCCTGGATTTTTATTTCATTTAGTGACAGTTCAAAGGATCCTTTAGTCTGTGTGGTGGAAGGGTCTACAAAAAAACCAACAGAACAGATGAAGGTGGGCCATTGGAATGGGCATTGGACTGGTACAGACAAAGAAAAACTACAAGTAGCCTTGTTCAGTACCAAAACTCTTCACAGAAGAGAGCGACGTCTTTTTTTATTGTTTTTTTTTAATAGGTTTTTTTCTTTTTTCCCAAATGAAGGCACCCGATATAACTGTGGTTCATTGGCCTTTTCGAAAGCCTTCTGGAGAGTTTTAAAAACAAGAGAAAACGACTGCTGAATCTTTTTTTTTTTCCTTTTCGATTATTACACATTTTATGCAGAAGGTGGAATGATAGGAAATGTCAGTTACTGCATTTTTCCCTTATATGTTTTTTTTTCCAACGAGTAACAAAAGAATTAAGTCTTTTGTGAAGGAAATTAAAAAGTGTGAGATAGAAAAATATTGACTTTAGAAAAATGTGAAGGGGATGAATGAAGGGCGGGGGGGGGGGGGGGGGGGGTTACCTTGTCTTTTAAAGAGAAAATAAAGTGTTCAGTTTTTTTAATCAGAGTCCAAAAAAAACAAAACAATTACAAAAGCAGCATCAATTTAAAAACAATTCATTCCATAGATCACAGGTGTCAAACATGCGTCCCGGGGCCTAAATCCGGCCCTCCAAAGGGTCCAGTCCGGCCCTGGGATGGAGTTGTGAAATGTAAAAATTCCATTAAGATATGAACAATCCTTTTAGTTCAGGTTCCACTTTCACAACAATTCAATCTAAAGTGAAATATTATCATAATAACAAATAATGACAAATCCAAATTTCTCTTTGTAAATGTAAATATTTTCATGTATTTACACTAAAATGGATAATTCCACAAAAAATGTGAATAACCTGAAATGTTTTAAGTATAATTTTAACAATATTCCATCTGTTATTAAATGTTTTGTGTATTTGTAGTGATCTGTAAGTTATAATGTACATGATAAACTGAAGCAGAATACTGTTCAAATCACACTGATTTTTTCAGTTCAAGGAATTCACATCTTTTGAAAGTTGAGTTTGTAGACGGAAACCTTTTCATTGTTTGACTTTTTTCACTAACACAGAAAAGTTTGGAGTTGACATTATTTCTGTATTATTCTGTTCTTATTGGACTGGTTGGGTCCACTGCAGATCAGATTGAACTGAACGTGGAACTGAACGAACAGGAGTTTGACAGACCTGCTGTAGCGCTCACATAAAAGCAGCACAGGCTCCGCCCCCGTGGGGGGTTTTTGTTACTTGTCTCGTACGGAAGAGCTTGAGTGGACACCGACAAACTGAATCACACCTGTTCTGGACCTCTGACCTGGACCAGACCTGTGGGAACATCAGCCCAGGTACAACCCCCCCACCCAAAAAGGGTAAGTTTCATGTGTTTTTGTTTTAAATCTAGTTCAACGCTGACTACAGTGATGGGGGGTGGGGGGTGGGGGGGGTGACTGGTACAGTGTAAAAAAAAAAACCAACAAAGAATTAAAAACATGAATAGGGGAAGAGAAAAACCTAAACCTTTGTAAACACGGTACAATAAATAACAGCAGGCTCCGCCCCATGCATGTGATGATGCTCACACACGCTCGTCTGTGATTGGACGCTCACACCTCATACTCGCACCAGTCGCAGTTTTGTCGTTTTCTCTCTTTTTTAATTGGATTTTCTTATGGGTTTTTTTTTTTTTAATATCTCGAGTGCAAAACATCACAAATGAACAATTCTGTATTCAAGTAATGTTATATACAAGAATAGGGGGGGGCTTCAGGGGGGAGGGGGGGTGGTATTACAAATATGCAGTACTGTACATAGAATTGTCATATTAAGAATTTACAGACGATCTCTTATTAACAGTAACAAATAGGGGAGGGGGAGGGGGGACTGGGAGAGGGAGGGGGTGTGTGTATGTGTGTGTGTGTGTGTGGGGGGGGGTCGGGGGGGCAGGGGGAGAAAATAATTGTACGAGACGAGCATTGCAGTTAAGTCCCTCGATGGTTGCCGTGGAAACCCAGCCTTTTTTTTTTGCTCATTCCGCCGCCCGCTTTGCATTCGCTGACGAACGATGCATAGCACCTAAAAAAAATAAAAATGAAAAAAACTGGGGAAAAAAAAAACAAAAAAAAAAACAGAAAGGGGTGTTGACACTTTCCCCGTGCTGCGTTCAGGGAGGTTACGTAACTTCCATGGCCACTGTGTTCTCTGATAGACTGTTCAGTGCTGGCTTGTCTTGATCGTGATTCTCCCTGAAAAATTAAAAAAAAGAGAAAAAAGAGGACGGTAACAGAAGTGTCAGAGCAGAGCGCTGACACTTTGAACCCTCAGGTCCTTCGGAAAGAACACAACTGCTCAAAACTAACAGACACACGACCACAGTCAGGATTTGAACCCTTTACTCCAGTGGTTTCCAACATTTTTTTAGTCCTGACTCCATTTTAACGTCACAAATTTCTGGTGAGCTCAGACATTCAAACCTGAGACTTTTTTTGGCTAAAATTAATTTGTTTTTGATCACGTAATAGTTTGCCAACTATGTTGCAAATAAACATTAATTTTAGACAACATTTAGACTATATACTGTCAATTTTTATTAGTAAGTTTTAATTTTTTTTTATCAACTACTAGAAATTTCAGGCGACCCCATTTGAATTTCAGGTGACCTCATGTGGGGTCTCGACCCCAAGGTTGAAAAACACTGGTTTAAATACAGTGAATGAGTGATGGAATACTGTTGAATACTGTTTATTTCACCTGCGGACGAAGTGCAGAAGAAAAGGAGTTATTTGGACTAAATCTGTCATATTTACACGGGTGTAGTTTTATACCCCAGTGTTCAGTAGGCTGTGTATCAGCAAGAACCTGACGATACAAATCACAATACTAGGATCACCATACCATATATCACAATATATCATGATACAGTTAAAAAGGTAAACTTCTTTTGTTTGTTTGTTTTTTAAAGATTATTTCCTGGAAGTGGGGATGGAACCATATGAAAATTTCATATCACAGTTACTGTGACCAAAATTATCACAGTTCTCATTATTATCACTGTATTACTGAAATTGTGCTCAAAATGTTCAAAAAGTACTGATACACACACTGAAAGAATTTAACCAAGGTGGATTAAAAAAAAACAACAAAAAACCCAAATAAAATAACAGTCCCAGTGTCCCTTCTGTGTCAGAAACATTCACATATTAACCCTTAGTGCTCTGAGTCTATTCTGTCTGTTTTTCAGTCCTTTTGATTTGGCCTTTATATACTATAGAAACAAATGTTTACTATACCCATGTTTGGATCTGTTTTTTCAGCACAACTTCATATGTATCATCTATTGTTTTTTCACTTTAACCTACTATAAAAACACAAAAGGACAAAAACACACACACACAAAAAAATCCAATTTGAAAAATGTATATACTTTATCGCATAAATAATACATAGATGCTTAACGAACCTTTTCACAGACTTTAAAAGTGAATGTTGGTTCCAAATATTAGGTATAGAAAATTAAAATTGTAATAAATTTAAACCACACTCAAATATTTGACATAAAAGCAGATCTTTACATAGGGTTTTTCCCCCTAAAAGTGCAGTTATCATGTTCAGTTATCATGAGAATTAGAATTTAAATGGTAATACTAACAGTCTGTGATTTTACTGCTGTTTATCATTATACCAGTAATAGTTACATCCCTATCTGGAAGAATTGAATTATACCAGAAATATGTACAAATACTAAACACATTTTTATTTGATCCCAACACAATCTAATGTGATATCATAATTTTTTTCTGATTCTTGTTTCCAAAGGAACTCCCATCTGCCTCTCAGACAGTAAAAAGTGCTTTTAGGATGATTCAAGTAACCATTATTTAATAAAACTGTGTTAAACAACAATAAATAAGATATAAACAATAAAGAAAACCAAAAAAACATTAATGAACCTCTACCATATCTGCATTTGAATAAATACCCAAAAATATCCATACAGTACTGTTTAATATCGATACAGTATCGTGAAATGAAATATCGTGATATATTGCAGAACCCATATTTTCTTACAGTCTCTAGTGTTCATAAATGTACAGGGTCCCTATTCAATAAACCAGTTAATAAAATACTACACTTTCCAGACTATAAGCCCCACCCACCCCGTCCTCCAACGTCTCGCCGTCGGTTCATTGATGCCACGCTTACGTGCATCAGCTGTTTCCTTCTTCGTCAGCTGGATCGATCGTTAGCCCAGAAAACATAAATTAGCTGCATCATTTTAGTGTGTGGAAAAAAGTAGCAGCTTATAGACCACAAAGTACGGTAAATAAAATAAATACTTAAAAATAATAATGATAAATGCCAACTATTTGAATTGTGACTTATTTATTACCAAAAAAAAAAGAAAATTCACACAAAACTGTAATTATTTTCCATCTAATACACATCTGGGGATGTAACTCTGGATGTGTCACAGATGAACATCATTCTGTCAGATTCTCCTTCTGGTTTCCTTCACTGACTTCCATTAGAACTAGAGCTGTTAGAAAATATGGGTTCTGCAGTACATCGCAATATTTCATCTCACAATACTGTATCGATATTGAACAGTTCTGTATGGATATTTTTAGGTATTTATTCAAATGGAGATATTATGGAGGTTCATTTTTGTTTTTTTGGTTTTATTCTTTGTTTATATTTTATTTATTATTATTCTTTAACACTTTTATTCAATAATGTTCGTTCCTTTGTTTGGATTGAACTCAAATCCTGTTCTGATGTTAGTTGTGAACTAATAGAATCTGAACATTTGAACAGGATCTGAAACTGGAATGTCTGGAAAACAGAATTTCAGTTTGAACATTTGCTGATAGAACATTAGATCCTGTTGGGATCAAATACAAATGTGTTTAGGATTTGTGCAGATTTCTGCTGGAATTCAATTCTTCAAGGAAATAATAATAATAAAAAAAAAAAGACAAACAAAAAATGGCCTTTTTAACAGTATAGTATATCGTGATATATCATATGGTGATCCTACTATTGGGATTTGTATCGTATCACCAGATTCTTGCAGATACACAGCCCTAGTGTGTGTGTGTGTGTGTGTGTGTGTGTGTGTGTGTGTGTGTGTGTGTGTGTGTGTGTGTGTGTGTGTGTGTGTGTGTGTGTGGGGGGGGTGTTATTAGACCAAATACTATTACTAAGAAAACACATGAATGTTAAAGTGTTCCTCAGATGATTAAACCGTTTCTATCGTCACTTTTTACTCAGATTTTCAGTGTTATTTCAACACTCTAAACTGGAGTCCAGGCTTAAACACTGACTCTGACACATTTGGGTTTTTACATCATCAGTAAAAACATTTCTTTTTTTGAAATTAATTATTTATTTATTTATTTATTTATTTATTTTTAAATTTTCTTTTTTTATTTATTCTATTTCTTCATGTTTTCTTTATTTTTTATTTTATTTTTAAACATTTCTAAGGTCACTGAGGTCAAACATTTCTAAAGGTCACTGAGGTCAAACATTGGACGATCACCTTCTCCTCACCTGGGCACTATGTCGAGGGGCGTGGCCGAGGCCGTGGCGACCTTGGGCTTCTGACAGTTGGCGGTGGCGGCGGCTGCGTGCGCCAGCTTTAAGGCGGATGTCGACATGGTGGAGCTCAGCGTCCGGGGGGCGTGGACGCGCTTGGCGGCGGCCACGCCCAGACGGAGGCTGTTGTTGTTGTTTCCCAGCAGGACCTGAGTGGAGGCGGGGTTAGCGGTGGCGGCGTTGGCGGGGTGGGCGGTGCCGTTGTTGCTCGGTGCCGACGCAGAGCTGGTGGTGGTGCTGCAGGGGTGGAGCAGGGCGGGGCCAGGGGAGGCGGTGGGCGGAGCCGGAGCCGCGGGGGAGGGGGACGCTGTGCTTGAGAGGTGCAAGCCCTTGTAGACACCTGGGGGGGGGGGGGGGGGGGGGTCAAAAGAGCCCAGGTGGGGTGGGGGAGGGGGAGAAGGTGACGGGGGGGGGGTTCACAGTTATCAACCGTTCTTAAAGAAGAATCCTGACATCTTCACTGGAAAGAACAGAACACACAGAGGGTCAGAACCCAGAACACACAGAGGGTCAGAACCCAGAACACACAGAGGGTCAGAACCCAGAACACACAGAGGGTCAGAACCTAGAACACACAGAGGGTCAGAACCCAGAACACACAGAGGGTCAGAACCTAGAACACACAGCGGGTCAGAACCCAGAACACACAGAGGGTAAGAACCTAGAACACACAGAGGGTCAGAACCCAGAACGCACAGAGGGTCAGAACCCAGAACACACAGAGGGTCAGAACCTAGAACACACAGAGGGTCAGAACCCAGAACACACAGAGGGTCAGAACCCAGAACACACAGAGGGTCAGAACCTAGAACACACAGAGGGTCAGAACCTAGAACACAGTCTAAACCCAGTCCTATCAGAACCGTTCAGTCCCAGCAGTAACACACATTTCCAGGTTCAGTTCTACTCAGGTTCATGTTTGTATTTATGACATAACCTGCGGTTCTGTTTGACAGGTTCTGGATCTCTAATCATTCGAACTGAAGGTGTTCAAAGCCTTGGGTTTTTTTTTTTTTTTTTTCCTTGGGTTTATTCCAGACAGTGTGTGTGTGTTCTCAGCAGGACGTCTGCACACATTCCACTCTTCAGAACCAGTAGTGCATTTATTTATAGAACTGGACTGGTTTAAATAAAGGCAGCTGTTTGGCGTCCATTACGGCCCGATAACTAAACTGGAACCACTAGGGCTATAGGGGATCACGGACAATTTCCTTAATCGATTGGATTTTGATTCATAAGGTTCTGAGTTGATTGATCATGATTTGATTCAGAATTAACTGATTGACTCAGATTCATTTAGTGATACCACAGTACAGTTTGGAGCTGGAACCTGTTTATTTGACGACCGCAGCCATGCAACACATCAGAACCAAGGTCCGAATAGTTTTGGACTTTTCATTCTAGTTTAGTTTTATTTAGTTTGGACTTTTTTTTCTCTAATTCAGTTTGTTTTAATTAGTTTTTAGAGCAGGTTTGATGGTTTTTATTAGTTTTAATTTTATCTAAATGCTTAGTTTTAGTTCAGTTGTAGTTCAGTTGTAGTTCAGTTGTAGTTTAGTTGTAGTTCAGTTGTAGTTCAGTTGTAGTTCAGTGGTCTCTTTTCTCTTCTTCTCTGTGGTCGTATTCAAATCAATCCCAGACAGGACTCTGCTGCTTTAGTCTCCATGTTTCCAGGTAGAGTGGGGACCAGAAGACGACTGGAAACCACAAGTGAACACAAGTGACGGAGCAAAAAGTGTCGTATGGAGACAGCACAGAAAACTGAGAGAGACAAAGAAATCCATTTAACATCAATCTGACATTGACAAAGACGAAAACGAAGGGAATTTTATCCTTAATTTGTATCCGTTTTAGTTAGTTTTGTAAACACACAATACAGTTTCAGTTAGTTATGTTTTTTTCTTTTAATTATAGTTTTTATTTATTTCAGTTAACGAAAATGTTTTTGCAATTCTAGTTTTCGTCGTTTTGTTAGTTTTTGTTAACAATAATAACCTTCCTCCAAACTTTCCTCTGTTTTAGAGCCAAAAAAGTTAATTTACATTATGAAAAGGTTTACATCTACAAACTATCCTTTCAAAAGATGTGAATAACATGAACAAACTGAAAAAATAAGTGTAATTTTAACAATATTCTGCCTCAGTTTATCATTTCCACATGTTCATTATAACTTACAGATCACAGTGGATCTACAAACACACAAAACATTTAATAACAGACAGAATATTGGTACAATTGTACTTACTTCCCTTAAAACATTTAAGGTTGTTCATATTTGTTCAGGTAATTTACATTTTTTGCAAAATTTTGCTTTATTTTCGTGTGATTTGGTATTGATCCAATGTTGACAAAGACGAAAACTAAGGGAATTTTATCCATAATTCGTATCCATTTTAGTTAGTTTTGTAAACACACAATACAGTTTCAGTTAGTTATGGGTTTTTTTCTTTTAATTATAGTTTTTATTTATTTCAGTTAATGAAAATGTTTTTCAATTCTAGTTTTTGTCATTTCGTTAGTTTTCGTTAACGATAATAACCTTGATCAGTATTGGTATCAGTACTGACATTGGGGGGTGGGGGGGTCCAAGTCCATATTAGAATGACTGGGGTTCTGTGACCCGCCTCAGAGAGCCTCTGCTGACCAGACGGGCCAGGCAGCCACGTCCTCCACACTGTGGGTTCCAGTCTGAGGACCTCCCATGGAGGCGTCTCCCCCACCTAACCCTAACCCCACCCTTCCTCTGCGCCCCTCCTGCACCAGAACCATTGTGAGCCAGATCAAGGCGCCCCGTCTCCCCCAGGGCCCTGTGAGACTGGGCCAGCCGGGCCTCAGTGGTACCTGGGCCAAGTACCCGCGGTCCTGCTCTGAAAAATCAATCTCATCCACTATTACTCGATTATGCAAAATTAAAAATAAAATCAATCCAAAAATTTGTTTTTTTTACCTGGCCCTAATAAGCAGACCCCGCCCCCCATGGGCCCAGGGGAGGGGTTTATATCCAGGTGGAATGGATACCATCACTGGTTCAGAATATTTACATTCAAAGGCTTTTTTCAGGGTAAAACACAGTGAATGTTCCTGAACAGTTTGTGTGTAACTGGGCTTCACACCAGTCCAAGTCACAACACAGATCTGACTTTAAAACAACCAGGAAAACCTCGACTTCAATGTTTGGGTTTCCTCACAATGCTGTAGTAACAAACATATGTGTGTGTGTGTGTGTTCCCGTACTGCTGTACTGTACCTGAGGGGGACAGGACACCGTTGACTCCGCCTCCCAAGGCCAGCTCCTCCTTGGTTTTCAGAGCCAGCAGTTGGTCGGCGGTGACGAGGGCCGAGGCGGCGAATTGAGCGGTGGCCTGGTCCAGTGTGTTTACCAGGCCCTGGGGGGGTAGGGGGGGGGGTCAGGAGGACAGGTGTGAGTCTTTGCTTGGTTGGTGGGTTCAGTGCAGTGCATGCTGGGATGCTGGGCTGCTCACCTGTGTGCTGTTGGCAGTGGTGGTGCTGTTGGCTTGCTGTTGCTGTAGCTGGATTTGTTCCAGCTGGTGTTTCTGCATCAGAGCCAGCTGCTCCTGATGCTGCTGGTACTGTTCGGCTGTTAGAGCTGCAAACACAAAAGCAGAACCCATCAGAACCGCTCACACACCCAGGGTTCAACCATCGGACCACCGCACAGTCCTACACTGTCCTGGATCTGCTCAGTTTGGTGGAACTGACAGTTCTGCCACTTTCAGATACATTACTGCTGAGGATCTGGAATCAAACATTGCACACCAGGGGTGTCAAACATGCGGCCTGGGGGCCAAATGTGGCCCACCAAAGGGTCCAATCCGACCCCTGGGATGAATTTACAAAGTGCTAAAATTCCACAGATTCATTTTAGTTCCGGTTCCACATACAGACCAGTATGATCTACAGTCAAATAACCGACAAAAAAGAATGACTCCAGATTTTCTTCTGGGTTTGATGTGAAAAAAATATTACATTATGTCTATAAATAATGACAACTTCAAATTTTTGTCTTTGTTTTAGTACAAGAAAAACATTAAATTATGAAAATATTTACATTTTCAAACCGGAAGCACTCTGAGAGTGCAGACCTCTGCCAAGGCCAATCAGTGGGTAACCCAAACCCTAACCTTAGGAATATTATCAAACACTTAAAGCCGTTTTACCTGGTGGTAATTTAGTGCAACAGTGTGCAGTACACCTGACAACCCTTAGAATGTAATACACAACGATGCCATTAGTGTTAATGGTGCTAACTGTTGACAGTGGAGCAGGTTCTAGTTAAAACCTGAGCATCAGAGCTGACAGATGAACGTACAGGGCCTTTGTACCACTGGGGGGTCTGGGGTAAACCCTGACCTGCTGCTGCTGTGTGTATTAGAGGAGGTCCGGTCCATCCACCACAGGACCCAGACCCCCTCAAAGGTCAAAGGTCAGCCCAGTTCAGGTTGGGTTCTCCCACATGGACTCATTGATCACTTATGCACATGTTAAAGTCCTTCATCACATGTTCCCGTTTACATTTAGCTCCACCTTAGCCTTTTTTGCCCCTATACCGCTACCTGCTAACAACCTGGCCCTCACTGTGAGCACAGAGGAGGTCAGGAAGGTGTTCCGGAGCGTGAACCCGTCGAAGGCTGCTGGTCCCAATGGTATCCAGGGGAGGGTACTGAGGGGCTGTGCAGTCCATTTGGCAGAGGTTTTTACTCCCATTTTTCACCTCTCACTGGCTCCTGCACAGGCCCAGCTGTCTAAAATCTGCCACTATTGTACCCATCCCCAAGAAACAGTCGGTCAGCAGTCTGGATGACTATAGACCTGTGGCTCCTACTTCAGTTGTGATGAAGTGCTGTGAAAGACTGGTGCTAAGGCACATAAAATCTTTATTGCCTCCCAGCCTTGATAAGCACCAATTCGTATCCAGAGCCAACAGGTCCACAGGTGATGCCATCAACACAGCCCTTCACACAATGTGGAAACACCTGGAACAACCTGGCACTTATGCATGGATGTTGTTTGTGGACTTCAGTTCTACTTTTAATCCACTCATTCCAGCAGACTGGTGTCCAAACTGCACAGGCTGGGTATTGGCGAGCACACATGCAGATGGATGGGAGAGTTTCTCACCAACTGTCTGCAGTCAGTCAGGATGGGGCCTCATCACTCTTCTGTCCTGACAGTGAGTACTGGGGCCCCCCAGGGCTGTGTGCTCAGCCCCATGCTGTACACTTAGTACACCCATGACTGCGCACCAATCCACAACAGCAACCTCCTGGTCAAATCTGCAGATGACACTACTGTGGTGGGGCTGATCCACAACAATGATGAAACGGCCTACAGAGAGGAGGTCCTGAACCTCACTACCTGGTGTTCCCTTAATAATCTGGCACTCAACTCCTCCAAAACAAAGGAGTGGGTGCTGGACATCAGTAGGAGGAGGAAGAGGAAGGACCCCCCCCCCCCCCCCCCCCCATCCAAGGGGACACCGTGGAGTGGGTCAGTGCCTTCAGATTCCTGGGTCCATACATTTGTCAGGACCTCCCATGGGGCACTAACACCAGTACCCATGTGAAAAAGGCACGACAGCACCTGGACTTTTGAAGGTCAGTGAGAAGGGTCCACCTGTCCCAGGAACTGCTGCTGTCCTTCTATAGATGTTCTGTGGAGAGCATCCTTACCCACAACATCTGAGTGTGGTACAGGAGCAGCTCTCAGGCTGACAAGAAGGCTCTAGAAAGAGTCAGGAAGTCAGCCCAGAGCATCATGGGAGTCCAGCTGTCCTCAGTGTCAGACATCTGTAACAGCAGGTGTCTGCGCAGGACCAGAAGCATCAGCCTGGACGGTTCACATCCTGGACACAGCCTGTTCTCACTGTTGCCCTCAGGGAAGAGGTACAGGTCCATCCAGGCCCACTCCTCCAGATTTAGCAGTACGTTTTATCCAAGTGCAATATGGGTACTGAACACACTGCAATGACAATACCTCAAAAAAGGACATATATTTAACATATATCCAAAGTGTTCAGCCAGGGTCAGAGTGCAATATATATTTATCTCTACTGTTTCTTGGTTGGTGACATGCCTGTTTTTATTCTGTGCATATATTTATTTATTTATTTATTTTTCTTTAAACTGTTTTGCACTACGCACCACTAGAGAGTTGTCTCTTACAATTTCGTTGTACATATGTATAATGACAATAAAGGCATTCTATTCTATTTTTTTTCCCAGCAGCTTCATATTGATTATCGCTCCTGTTGCTGACAGTTCCATGTATTTCACAGTCTTGGATCTTGGCGTGTTATCGATCGACTTAATTCCCTACAAGCCTTTCACTTCTCTACTTCACAGGATCCATGACTCTTCATCACACTGTGCTATCCAATAATCACAACTCAATCTGGATCATGCTTCATGTAATCGGACTCCATCGTATTTCTTCTACGTTCTCCGCACTCGTGCTGTCTGTGTGTGTGTTGTTTGATGACCTCCAGTTCCTTTGAAAATCCACTCTTCGTTATACCAGTGCCTTTCATTTCTGTGAGCTGATTTCCAATATTACCGTGTACCAACAGGCTTCAGCAGTGCAATGTTACCAGTGAATCAATAGACAGCTCTTTTGCATGCACATCACCCCTTACACGACTCCTGTAAAGTGCTGTAATGACATCCAGACGCCGAGCGGCTGAATGTTGTCAGATTAATACTAGTGGGACCTGTGGCATTTACTTTATATTCGGCCCCATGTGCCTCTGTGTCCACACAGCCCCACAAATCCTGCACGTCTCATGAATTTATTTATCAAACTCTTTTTAATTGACACCTTGTAGACTGGTGGGGTGTGAGGTGTTGTGATGTGAATGCAAAGCAACAGCGGTGTCTGAACACCATCCACACAAACAACTTAAGAGAGCGCCGCTGTAGGACCTGACGGACGCTCATGCTGTCGTTACACAGCGGAAACATCATCACGTCACACCACATCACGTTCAAAGAAAACACATTCCAGCCTGAGTGCAGAATCATGTCCATCCATGAAAGTATCCGTGGATTAATTAGTTCTACGGACCAGCATAGTAATTAAGGGATCACTTACCCTGAACTACAGGCAGATTTCTTTACTTCCACCAAAGAGTACCTTGTTATACAGATATCATCAGTTTAAAGGTGCTGGAGACTTTCGTGACCAATTTTTCATCAGATCTGTCAGACCTCAGTCATATCCTCAGTATCATGAATCCGTTCTGTCATTACTCACCTGAATCTCTTGCATTACGGTGAACAGTTTCAAAGTGCCATCCACTGTAAACTAAACCCATGTGTTTACATTCGGACCGGAAGGGAATTCGGGCATCTTTGGAATTTTGTCGTGATGTGCATTGTGGGAAGTGAAGGTTTGTGTAATCGCGTGACAGCAGCAGCTGCTACAGACACGAGGTGGAAAAAGCAGGAGCTCCCTTCCCTCTGTGCATATTACTTCAGCCGTTTCCACGCCATGTTTGTTTCATCCATGTAATATCAAATGGTTGCACTGCTGCTGTCAGGTGGCTACACGAACCTCCACTTCCCACAATGCACGTCGTGACAAAATTCCTCAGATGCCCAGTTTCCTCCTGACTCTGTAAACACATGGTTTGTTTGTGGTGGATGGAACTAAGAAACTGTTCACCATGAGGAAGAGATTCAGCTGAGGAATGACAGACAGACGAACAGATTCATGATACTGAGAATGGACAGATCTGATGAAAAATTGGTCACGAAAATCTCCTGCACCTTTACAGTATAGTTTGACATACATTCCACTACATGGAGAAAAAAACTGACATATGGTTCTTGAATGAATCACATTCACAACAGACATGAACTGTCTGGAAGATAAAATGAGTGTGATAACAGGTAAAATGTCTGTAGGTCTGCCACAGCAGCCAAACACCCCAACATCCCAACACCACCCAACACCCCCCCAGTAATCATACTGGCCTCATGAAGATAATGAGTAAAGGTGTAAGAAAATATGGGTTCTGCAATATATCGCGATATTTCATTTCACAATACTATATCAATATTAAAAGTACTGTATTGATATTTTTAGGTATTTATTTCATGCAGATATTGTGCAGGTTCATTTTTGTTTTTTGGTTTTCTTTATTGTTTATATTTTATGTATTTTTATTTAATACTGTTTTATTAAATAATGATTATTTGAATCATCCTAAAAGCACTTTTTACTGTATGAGAGGCAGATGGTAGTTCCTTTGGAAACTAGGAGAATTAGAAACATTTTGTGATATAACATTAGATCCTGTTGGGATCAAATAAAAATGTGTTTAGTATTGGTGCAGATTTCTGCTGGAATTCAGTTCTTCCAGGAAATAATCATTTAAAAAAAAAAAGAAACAAAAAATTGCCTTTTTTTAACAATATCATGATATTTTGTGGGGGGGGTGCAGTGAAACTAAAGACGCTTTACTAATTTCTCTATTGCCACATTTCTGCTACGTGGAACCGGTTCGACTCGGCTCGTCTCCCGTCGTTGTGCACCTCATTTCCTTTCCCTTCTTACCTTCGGAAACTTGTATTTGAGGAGTTACAACATTTGTTGCCCGCACTGGAACCGGCCTGGCGTTCACTCTGCCGCTACATTCACAAGCACCGCTGAGTATCAAATACGTAACATTCCTGTAAATGAGTCACATGCTGTGGACAAATGTTTGAGGATATTGGAGGGATTCCACCCTTTTGAAGACATGGAAGCTTTGACAGTGTTCCAAGTAAGTGGATCTGGTGTGGTCTGTTTAAACCGTTTCTGCCTCAACGCCATGTTGGCCACGTTCTGACCAAAACAATGCAGCGTACGTGTGACGTCAGCGCATGCACAACGAAGGTGGAATCGATAAGCAGAATCATTAAGCAGGCAGGCAAATGATTCTAAGGAACCAAGCTACTGGGAACCGGTTCTTAAAGAACCGGTTCTCGATTCCCCATCCCCAATTGTGATATACCGTATCGTGATCCTAGTATTGTGACTTGTATCATATCATCAGATTCTTGCCAATACACAGCCCTAATAATGATTCACAACTCGTTTCAAATTCACACCAGGTTTCATTTTTCACTGTGAAAGATAATGGTTCAAACAGTTCTATTAAAATTGGAAAAAAAAATTAAAGCCGCAAGCGGCATCTAAAGGCCCTCGCCAAGGGCAAGTCCAGTGGAAGTATGCTCATCGTTCAGCAGGTGGCGCTGTAGCCCCAAATTTTGTGTCTTCTAATGAATGGGTTTAGGCCTGGGATATTGACAATTGATTTGAGACAAATCAGTGTTCGTATGTCCGAACTGAACAAAATTTTGTATATATAAATCTGTAGGGGGCGCTATGAGCAAAAATTCAATTTGTTCCACTGAATGGGTGTAGGCCTGTGAGATGTACCACTGAGTCAAATTTGAGCCAAATCGGTGTTCGTATGTCTGAACTGATGCAATTTTCGTGAAGGTAAATTTGTAGGGGGCGCTACTGAGCGAAGTGGCAATTTGTTTTGATAAATGGGTGTAGGCCTGGGAGATTGACAACTGATTCAAATTTGAGCCAAATTGGTGTTCGCATGTCTAACGTGAAGTAATTTTCGTAAAGGTAACATTGTAGGGGGCGCTATGGCGCCGAATTTAAAATTTTTCTGATAAATGGGTGTAGGCCTGAGAGATAGATGTCTGAGTCAAATTTGAGCCAAATTGGTGTTCGTATGTCCGAACTGAAGCAATTTTAATAAAAAATATTAAAAAATTTTGTAGGGGGCGCTGTATTGCAAAATTTCAGTTTCTTTTAATAAATAGGTGTAGGCCTTTGAGACAGATGTCTGAGTCAAATTTGAGCCAAATCGGTGTTCGTATGTCCGAACTGATGTCATTTTTGTAAATGTACATTTGTAGGGGGCGCTATAGTGCGAAATTTCAATTTCTTTTAATAAATGGGTGTAGGCCTGGGAGATGGACGTCTGAGTCAAATTTCAGCCAAATCGCTGTTTGTATGTCTGAGCTGAAGCAATTTTTATGATGGTAAATTTTCGAAAAAACTTAGCAAAGTTTGCAACCTCGTCACACAAAAACGGTGATGCCGATTCAAAAAATTCGGCTAACTTTTGATGCCCCACTTCTCTAGATACTGTACACCGATTTTGAGCTCATTCGGCCAAACGGCTTAGTTGGAGATAGTTAAAATACAACTTCAGCGAAAACGCTGACTCAGCATTTTGGAAATTTCAATCCAATACGGCCGACTAAGGGTTGGTTTAGGGGCGTGGCCATAATAATATTTTTTGTTTGTCTCCTCATGATGAATCTGTCTACCGATTTTCGTGGCTCTACGACAAACTTTATGTTGGACGCGCTCCCATTGGCGCAATGCATTTCCACTTTTCAAGGGGGCGCTGCCGCAACGTTTCTTTACCGACATCTACGAAACCTATATGTAAATTCAATTTCTCACACTTCTGAATTTTAGGCGAAATTTGGTGAGTTTTCGTAAATGTTCAGAGGGTCAAAATTGAGCTCAAAGCGCAGGAGAAAGAAAAATAAGACAAAAAAAAAAAAATAATAAAAATAATAATAATCTGAGCAAGAACAATATAGCCGTTTCTATGACAACCACGTATTTGCCCTTTTTTGAAAGTTCTCGAGGTCCCCCACATGTGTGTGGGGTCAGATGTCACCTGTCGTGCACTTACAAACATGTGACTGACCCCGAGTGGGTGTGTCCCATTGACTCCCATTCATTCTGGGCAGGTGTAAATATGCGATTTGTGCACCTGTCATATACATCGTCGGAAAGGTCTCAGTGCCGTGAATGTGAATATGTGTGAGAGTGGCGACAGTGGCGAAAGGCGACCGCGTCACTGGCAATTTCGTCCCCATGCGCCCACTGCAGACTCAATAGGCCCTGCGCCGGCTTTACTCGGCTCGGGCCTAAAAAGTTGTATAAAGTTTTGAGATGAGGGTAAGACAGCCCTGAAAACTGAATCCAGCGTCAGCGTTTGTTGCAGACTTACCAGCGGTAGGTGTGGGTGCTGGGACAGGCCTTCCAGGGCGCTGGCAGCCGTAGGGCGGCCCCCCCGCACCGCAGACGGACACGGGGCGCTTCAGGCCTCGGCTCAGCCTCCTGAACAGCGGGTGGGCGTTGTCCAGCTCATGTAGTGGTAGTGTCCGTGGTCGGAAGTGCCTCCAGCGGCACGACTTTATATTCAACAGTATCTGACTGAGGTCCGTGGAAGAGGGACAGGAAGAGGAAACCGAGGAGTTGAAGGAGGAGGAACTTCTGTCCGAGGTATTTGTTTCTGAGGTACTGGCCAACTTGTCGGCGGCCGGCGAGCGTAGAGTCGTAGGAGGAGCCGGAGAGGGAGGAACGGGCAGGTTGAAGGATTCTGGATCCAGTTGGTGGTAAACGTTGTCGTAGTCTGTGTACGCCCGGTCCAACAGAACCCTGGGAAACAAAGAACACAAAGAATAGGTCAGCCTCCAAGGATGAACACCCCCCCTCCCCCAAACTACAACTGAACTAAACACAGCAGAACCCTGGGAGACAAAGAGCAGGTCAGCCTCCAAGGATGAACAACCCCCCCCCCCCCCCCAAACTACAACTGAACTAAATACAGCAGAACCCTGGGAGACAAAGAGCAGGTCAGCCTCCAAGGATGAACACCCCCCCCCCCCCCAAACTGCAACTGAACTAAACACAGCAGAACCCTGGGAGACAAAGAGCAGGTCAGCCTCCAAGATGAACCCTCCCCAAACTGCAACTGAACTAAACACAGCAGAACCCTGGGAGACAAAGAGCAGGTCAGCCTCCAAGGATGAACAACCCCCCCCCACCCCACACACACAAACTACAACTGAACTAAAATACAGGTTTAAAGGTTTTTTAAATAGAAATAAAAATCATACAGTGGAAATCGAAGCCACTCCAAGGAAAACCATCATACTATTAAAAAAAATCCTATACAACAGAAACATTTCATAACCGTTCAACCCAGGCCTTCATTTGTCGTTATGGGGAGGGGACACAACTCCAGTGAACAATATGAAACACAGTAATTGTAAATGAAGAACTATCGTCTGTTTCTAGACCGTTTCAGATGAATAAACTCTCACTCAGTACCCAAAAATCAAATTTTATCATATTTTTAACAAAAATAAGAAGTATAACAATGAAACCAACAAAATCCATGAAAAAATTCCAGCATGTGTCCACGTGTACTGTGTGTAAACTGTACGATGTCTCATATTTGTGCTTTGCATTATCTTCTGTTCTTCACTGCAGTTTTTGAAGAAAGGGTTTTGTGGTAGCGCTCTAGTTGTACTCTGTACTAGGAGCAGTGGCCTGACGTCCCTAATCATCGAACTTAATTTCGTTTGATGTACTTTGTACTGTCAAATGACAATAAAGGCAATCAATTCAAATATTCATGGATAACTTTGAAATAACTCAGCTTTCTTACATAAATGTTTTAGGTGTTATTGTAGATGAAAAATTGAGTTGGAAATCACATATTGATTTTGTTTGTAAAAAAAAATCGAAGTCAATTGGCATTTGGATCAAAGTCTGTTCATTGATAAATCATTCCTGTTTGCTTAATTTATCCTTACATTATTTAGTGCAGTACTGTTTTGGTGCCAACCTGTCCCACTGATCTACAGAAGATTATCCTAATTCTAAAGAAATGTTTCAGAATGATCAGCGTTTCAAACAGACTCCACTCATCTGCTCCTCTATTCCAAAAATTCAAACTTCTGTCAGTTTTTGATGTGAACGTTTACCAGACCTGTGTCTTCATGTCTAAATATGGTCACTTAACTCATATTCTTCCCTAAGTTTTTCAGAATTTCTTTATGTTGTCGTCTAGCTATTCATGAGTATCCTACACCATATGCAAGCAAATTTTATCTTCCATACTGCCGAACATCTGTCAGTCAGTATTGTCTGCAATATGATGGACCAAACCTGTGGAATAATCTATGACCGGAACTTCAGTCAACATTTACTTTATCATTATTTAAAAAAGCATCTGAAAAGGACTGGAATTCATGAAAAAATGTAAGACTGTATATCATTTGATTTGTATCTGATGATTATTACCTCCGCCAGGAGGTATTGGGATCACTTTGCTTTGCGTGTTTGTTTGCTTGTTTGTTATCAACTTCAGTGTAAAACTCTTCCACCCATCTTTCCCAAATCTTCCCCACAGATAGGCCTAGGCCCTGGGACCAACACATTCCATTTTGGTCCCAGTAGGACAAAGTTCAAGGTCACAACATCTACGTTTTTCCATCTGTCATCATTGAGACATTTTCCAAAATTCATCCAAAATTCCAAACGACTCCGATTCTCCTCCAATTGGATCCACCTGTAGCTTAGAACAATCTCTTGTATCTGGAACTAAATTGTCCACATCCACTGTGGAATGTGGACTCTGTGGACATTTACATTTAACATTGAAAATCCCATTTACCACACATTTAAAATTAGAACTCAACTAATATTGATGTGAATTGATTCTAATTTGACACTCACATGATTGGTACCAAGTAGGGATGCACCAATACCGATACGAGTATCGGCACCGGCTCCGATACTCAGTGTGTGTACTCGTACTCGTAAAAGATATCCGATACAAATGCACTGATACCACTTACGGCTGTGTGACATTCACAGTTCAGTGCAGCAGGTACGCGGCTGTGGAATAATGTGTGTTGAGTGTGAAGAGTGTGGAGATTTTTCAAAATAAATGACGGTGATAAAAGTAACGCTGACTGACAGTAACGTTAAAGACACAGACAGATACGGATGCAGTGTTCTGTCCGTCCTCTGCGTACATTCCATCTGTTTACCAGGTGCTGGTGGATGCGTAAACAGAATGAGAATACCAGCGGGAGTTCGGAGCGGTGCGGACCGCCACCAGCGGAACTGAAAATGAAACTGATTGCTCATTTGTCTTTTCTCTTCCTGCTGAAGCTAAACTTTTAACCCTTACCAGAGAAAACGCTGCAACATTAGTATCACATTAGTGTTGCCTCTGTCGTCTCCATGTTTGTTATTACTGACTTTCTTCTTCTTCTCAAAAAACGTTACTCTTCTTTGCAGTATTTGTCCAGTATGGTTAATTCAGAGCGGCGCCCACTGGTGGATTAATTGACAAACGCTCATTCCAACACATTAAATGTCAGTAGCAGCACTTTGTTCCAGTCAGACTAATGACAACGACAATAAAGCACATTTACAAAAGGAACGAACAACTGGAATGGGATTATTAAGGACTCGTACCAGTACTCGGTATTGGCAAGTACTCAAATGTAAGTACTCGTACTTGGTCTGGAAAAAAGTGGTATCAGTGCATCCCTAGTACCAAGCTTCAACTTTTTCTGCTGTATGGAACAACCTGGAAACTGGTGAATTTCAACAGAAATAGTCGATCCACACATGCACACCGTTCAGGGTGCCTGGTGGAGGTTTGCGTTCTCTGAACACTTGTTTGTAATGTGACTTGCATTTTTTTTTGTTTTTAGTTTAGTTTATTAATTCAGTTATATTATATTTTTAATTCTTTTTTCTGTTTTTTTCCTGTGTGTTATTCATTTTGGTGGAGGTATTCATATAAGCCTTTTTTTGTCTTCTAACCGCTACTGCACAATGATGTTACTTGTTTGAATGTTGTTGTTTTTTTTATTTTCTCTTGCTGTTTTATGATGTGCAAATAAATAAATAAAAAAATAAAAGTAATGAACGCACCTGCCGCCCCGTCCGACCCGTCGTCTGGCCATGCCCAGGCAGCGCCGCGGCACAGTGAGCGTAGTGAGGCTGTAGCGGTAGTGGGCCTGGGCCAAACCCCCGTCCCAGGGCCCAGACCACGGCCAGCTGCCCACACGGTCCTGACAAGCCTGGAACACACAGGACGACCAGGGCTTTAGCTGAGGTCACAAACAAGACTCACGAAAGCTGTGGCCTAAACCTAAACACAGGAACGTACGTGTCCAAAGGAAAACCACCCATCAGCATACTTTACTAACCCCCAGGGGGATATTATCAGGTGTTACAGTCACTGCATTCAAGTAGAATAAAAAGTAGCAGCAAAGAGATTATCAACACAACTTCCTGTCATATGTTCAGGCCATATTTTGTGACGAACCAACACAGACCTCCAACCCTTTCAGGACCTCCCACCTTTAGACAACACTGTGTATTACACAGTGTACAGTGTGACTCCTCGGGTACAGACTAGGGTTTGGAATCTTAGTTGTAAGGCCGATACGATACACATCTGCATTAGGGACAGATCCATATGAAAATTTCAAATCACGGTTATTGTGACCAAAATTATCACAGTTATTCTCACGGTATTGTTGAAATGTGCACAAAATGTTCAAAAAGTAATGATATACACACTGAAGTAATATAACCAAGTTGTATTTTGAAAATAAATAAATAAAATAAAATAACAGGTACAATGTACTTTCTGTGGCAGAAACATTCAAATATTAACATGTAAACATCAAACATACAGATGTTCATTAAAAATGGAACCGTATGGACACTGTTTGACCATTTTCCAGATCAAGTTTGAGTTGAAAGTGCAGTAATCAAACACGGTTATCACGATAATTAAAATTTAAATGGTAATACTAACCGTTGGGAATTTTACCGCAGTTTATTGTTATACCGGTAATCATTACATCCCTAATCTCCATACTGATTAGGGATGTAATGATATGAAAATTTCATATCACGGTTATTGTGACTAAAATTATCACGGTTATCATTATTATCGCAGTATTGTTGAAATGCTCTCAAAATGTTCAGAAGTACTAATCCACACTGAAATAATTTAACCAAGTTGTATTTTGAAAAAACAACAAAAAAACCCCAAATAAAATAGGCATAATGTACTTTCTGTGGCAGAAACATTCAAATATTAACATGTAAACATCAAACATACAGATGTTCATTAAAAATGGAATCTTATTGAAAAACAACAATGTCAAGATCCCTTACAAAGCATGCCCTTTCTAGATGCACCCACTGGAGAGTTGTCCGACTGGACCAGGGTCACTTTTAAAATATGGAGTAAAATAAAGTGTGTGTTTAAGCTCCCAAAGTTAATTTCACCTTTGATAAATATTGGCTACATGAAGTCTTTTACACCCAATAATCTAGACAACAGCTTTAAAAAATGGTCAGAAAAGGGATTGATTTATTTGCATCAGCTGTTTGATGGTGGGATATTTAAGACATTTGAGCAGTTGAAAGATGACTTTGATCTCCCCAGTTAAAATTTTTTTTAGGTATTTGCAACTTAGAACTTTTCTGATGACGCACAAGGAATGGGATAAATTCGCAAAACCTACACCCCTAGAAAAGTATCTGATAAGAGTTACAAACTGGTGATGGAGAAAAGAAAGTAATTTCTAAATTGTACAATTATTTTCTTATTTATGAATCAAAATAACTCCTCGCAGATAAGGGGGAGATGGGAGGCAGAGGCGAACGTGGACATATCTGAGGATGACTGGCACAATGTATGTACAGAGGCACATCTGGTTACGAATTCTAATACATGGAGGGAATTCAAATGGAAAATAATCATTAGATATTTCAGAACACCAGAAATAATGTCTAAAATGGATCCCCAACATCCCAGTTCATGCTGGAGGAACTGCGGAGCCCATAGAGCTAATCACACTCATATATTTTGGGTTTGTCCTAAGTTAAGTGTGTTTTGGAGGGAGGTGTTCAATGCCGTGAAGGAGGTTTTTAAAATGAACATCCCACAAAGCTTCACAGTGGCAGTTTTGGGAGTAATACCTGAAGGTCTGGATAGAAAAGCAGATAAATACCTTTTGAATATATTATTCACCGCTGCCTTAAAGTCTATAACCATCAGCTGGATGAAACCAGAACCTCCCTCATATAATACATGGATTCAAAAAGTTTGGGATATTTACCAGATGGAGCAGATCACACACTTGCTCCGGCTTCAGAAAACCATATTTACTAAAAGATGGGAACCTATGTTACCTTTAATACTGCAATAATATTTACTGGTGATGCAAGAATACTCCATGTTATCAAAGTGCTGTCAATCTACCTCTGACGAAGATTTATATCTACAGCCATTTTTATTTTTATTTTTTTAATTTTTGAAGTGAACATTGTTTGCTATAATTGTTACTGCTTTCTTAAATTTCATTATATGTGTCTGTGGAGGTGTATGAGAATATATTTGCAGCTGTGTAGGGGGAAAAGAAATTAATTTAACTGTATAATTGAATGTATAATTGTACTGTACTGAAAAAAAAGAGAAAATTTAATAAAAATTAAGTTAAAAAAAAAAAAAAAGGAATCTTATGGCCATTGTTTGACCATTTTCCAGATCAAGTTTGAGTTATTTTAGGTTCTTTTTCATAGCTAGATAAATAGATAGATAGTCTCTCTCTCTCTCTCTCTGTCTTTCAAACTGCGGTAATCAAACACGGTTATCATGATAACTACAATTTAAATGGTAATACTAACCATCTGGAATTTTACAGCGGTTTATCATTAGACCGGTAATCGTTACATCCCTAATACTGATATATTAACCTCCTCAGACCCAGGAAATGTCATCAAAGTACCAGCTGTTTTTGTTTTTATTAAAACAGTGCCTATATTGGAAACATTATGACGCAACAGCTTTTTCAGATTTTTTAAAAAACAGTTTTTAAAATTGTATGGAATGTCCTTTGTGGTGGACAGTTTTCTTTTCTTTTTTTTTGTATAAAATTGTGAAACTCTTGTCCTCAAATGTGGACAGAAAACCCATAGCTGGGTCTGAGGAGGTTAAAGATAAGTGCGTGGCATCTCGCAATACAATTCACACCCGAATCATGATACAGAGCGATTAAGGCTGTTCTGATTCAACACATTCATTCTGGTAAATAAATTAAAAAATGCAGTGCAATTCAATGAGATTGATTATTTATTTAACAAATAAAACCACATGTGGTCACCTCCCTTCTGTGTCTGTCAGATACAGACATTACAGTATTCGTCAGCGGCGCTCGTGCCACAGTGTGTGGGCGGAGCTCATACTGTAGTGTACAGTGTACACATCTGCAGCGCACGTTAATGTGGGTCGGGTCAAAAGAAAAACTGTACCTAATTAAATGATAACACTTTAAATGCAAGTAAAAATATATTCTACTGAACAGATTGAATTGTATCGGTACAAACATTCAATAACTGATGTGTCGCAATATCATTCCAAACTTTTCATTCACTCACAGCTTCTCTACCGGTGCACTGGGATTGTGCATGCGCTAGGGATGTGATGATTAACGGTATAAGGATAAACCGTGGTAGAATTCCTGATGGTTATTATTACTGTTTAAATTCTAATTATGATAACCGTGTTTTATTACCACACAGAGAGAGAGAGAGAGAGAGAGAGAGAGAGAGAGAGAGAGAGAGAGAGAGAGAGAGAGAGAGAGAGAGAGAGAGAGAGAGAGAGAGAGAGAGAGAGAGAGAGAGAGAGAGAGGAGAGAGAGAGAGATAGAGA
>NW_021941586.1:70000-145252 GCF_902148855.1 Sphaeramia orbicularis | reverse complement strand
CTCCACCAAACTTTACACTGGGCACAATGCGCTCCCACAAGTATCGTTCTCCTGGAGACCGCCAAACCCAGACCCGTCCACCAGATCGCCAGATGGAGAAGCGTGATTGGTCAGTCCAGAGAAGGCTCCTCCCCTGCTCTACAGTCCAGTGGCGGCGTGCTTTACACCACTGCATCCACCGCTGTGCATTGCACTTGCTGATGTATGGCTTGGATGCGGCCGCTCGGCCACGGAAACCCATTCCATGAAGCTCTGTCCGCACTGTTCCTCAGCATCCGCTGATCCCGCTCCGTCAGTTTCCGTGGCCTACCACTGCGTGGCTGAGTCGCCGTCGTTCCCAAACACTTCCACTTTCTTATAATCCAGCTGACAGCTGACTGTGGAATATTTAGGAGCCAGGAAAGTTCACCACTGGATCTGTTTCACAGGTGGCATCCTATCACAGTTCCACGCTGGAATTCACTGAGCTCCTGAGAGAGACCCATTCTGTCCCAAATGTTTGTAAAAGCAGTCTGCATGCCTAGGGCTGGATTTAATACACCTGTGGACATGGAAGGGACTGGAACAGCTGAGTCTGAGGATTGGGATGGGGGAGACCAGACTTTTGGAAATATAGTGTATATGTAAATGTACTATTAACTTTAATAATAATATGTTTTGGACATTTGAATAAAGTGAATAAAATGATGTTTATTTTGAGTCCCTATGTCACGCAGCAGGACTTTAAGTATTTTTACTCCAAATTGTATTTCTATAAATTGTAGTATGTGTCATGTGACAATACTTACTCAGCCCTATTCATACATGTATTAAACATGCAGATCAGTTTTTTAGTTTAAACACAGACACTGTTGAACAGGACATGGGTCCTTGTATCACCGCTGGATCTGGACCTTTTTGACTTTTCTTTCTAAGAACCTCCATGCCTTCTAGTATTATTGATACTTTTCATTTATGTATAAAAGCCCTGCTTGTTAACATTAAGCAACAATGCATGTAAAACTGCAACTGATTAATTGATTAGGTTCTTGAAGTGAATGCAAAAATTCACAATTCGATTAAGCGACTCAAGTTGATTTGAGGGGAAATATTCTATAGCAGGTTTCCTGAATTGAAGTTTCTTTGTGCGTCACAATAAGCGTCCATGTGAAACACAACAGTGGAACCGATGTTTAACAGCAGAGAAATGAAGGAAACAAAGCTTTGATTCAGGAGAAATGTGGTTGAATGATTTTTTTTTTTTTTTGATCACTTTGAGTCAATTGGTTGCAGCTGTACTTGTATGATTATCATGTACCAACTAAAAACTCCAATACAAACTTCAATTATAAAAGAAAGAACAATTATATATATATATATATATATATATATATATATATATATATATAATGTGTGTGTGTATGTATATATATATATATATATATATATATGTATATATATGTATGTATGTTGCATTGGGTGGTTGTTTTTTTCTTTTTTTTTTTTTTCTTTTATTCTTTCTATTCTTTTATTTATTTATTTATTTGTTAAGGACCGTGCATATTAATGAACATCTACAACAGTTGCAGCTGTAAATATACCAGATTGTAGCAGCAGTGCTAATTTCCATCTGTAGTCCCTTGGCAAGTATTATTTCTTTTACTTGCGCAATATGTATTTCGGTCATGCTTCGGTCATGTTTATTTTAATAATTCATGTGTATGTGTGCAGAGGAGTTCGTTTTCTAGAAATATAAAAGAAAGAACCAATTAATTAATTAATTAATTAATGTTTATTTAATTTTTATATTACATTATTATTATATTATGTATATTATTTATATTAATTATATTTATATTATTTGTATATACATATATAATTTGCGTCGGGTGGTTATTTCTTTTATTTTTTTCTTCTTTCTACTTTTTCTTTTATTATTTCTTTTATTTGTGCATTCTGTATTTCGGTCATGCTGGTGTTTATTTTAATAATTCATGTGTATGTGTGCAGAGGAGTTCATTTTCTAGGTATATAAAAGAAAGAACCAATTAATTAATTAATTAATTGATTGATTGATTTTTATTTATTTATTTATTTAATTTTTAATTGTATATTATATTATATTAATTGTATATACATATGTAATTTGTGTCAGGTGGTAATTTCTTTTTTTCTTTTCTTCTTTCTTTTATTTGTGCATTCTGTATTTCGGTCATGCCGGTGTTTATTTGAATAATTCATGTGTAGGTGTGCAGAGCAGTTCGTTTTCTAGGTATATAAAGAAAGAACCAATTAATTAATTGATTGATTGATTGATTGATTGATTGATTGATTGATTTTTATTTATTTAATTTGTATATTATATTATTATTATATCATTTATATTAATTGTATATACATATATAATGTGTGTGGGGTGGTAATTTCTTTTCTTTATTTGTGCATTCTGTATTTGTGTCATGCCGGTGTTTATTTGAATAATTCATGCGCATGTGTGCAGAGCCGTTCGTTTGCTAAAATGCCCCCTTCCCCCCACCCCCGTACCGCGCAGGCGCTCGGGCCGGTGTGGGACTGGTCGGTCGGGGGCTGGGGGTTGGACCGCTCCGAGCCAAACACAGCCAAAGAGTTTTAAATGTCCGCCATGTTGTCCATGGCGCACTGAACCAACGGTATGGAGCGGAGCGAAGGAAAAAAAACAGTCCGAGAGAGAGCGACCGAGATCCGGGCCTTCCCCCGGCTCCGCTGGCGACGCCCTAAATAAGGCTACGACCATTCGAACGTTAGAATAGAGATTAACCGCACAGAAACATCCATGAAAGCTCTACTCGGTACCGTTGTGAATATTAGGAGATCGGATAGATTTATATTGCATCTCGAATTGTGAAAAATGAGTAAATTGTCGTTTCGGGCACGGGCGCTGGACGCTTCCAAGCCACTACCCGTCTTCCGTTGTGAGGATTTACCCGACCTACACGAATATGCATCCATTAACCGGGCAGTGCCGCAGATGCCTACGGGGATGGAGAAAGAAGAGGAATCGGTATGCTTTAACAGTTGGAAAATGTTAAATTGTGTGCTTTGGTGTATTTTTATTTCTGCATGATAACAGGAGTCCCTCTTTTTTTCTGCGCAAGCTTTCACAAAATGGCCGCCAATTTTCTGTGGCGAAACACGACGGATTTCAGCCACAGATGGAACATTCGGGATGCCCGGAGGACTGTGTGTGTTAAACGGGCATACGTAGTGTCTTTATTGGATAAAATTGCCAGGTTTGCCCGGCTTATTTGTGCGTGAGGTGGTTTTCTGAGTACAAAGGAGTCATGTGACTTCAGCCAGTCCGACATTTTGTTTGGTGTGTCGGGACGGGGCCTGGTGTTGGCGTAATGACCGGGGGCCGGAGGGAGGGGGCGCTGCTGGGCTCAGACCATCTGTGGCATCAGAGCCGCTGGCACACAAATGTCAACAATGCTGACATATTGACTGGAACCCCAGTGTCGGTGGTCTCGAACATTGTGTTGCATGTGTGTTTTAGTGCTCGTGGGTGTATTCTGCGATAGTGTGTACTGAGTTTAGATCAGGACGTGTTGTCACTCGGGCTTGTTTACATGCTAACATGCTAACATGCTGCTACAGCCGTGCATTGTTTACATCGTCGGCTCTGTGTTCTTTCTATTCTTGCAGGTAAAATGATTGTTTGGACAGTGAATGGCCTGCATTGATCATTGTGCCTGTGTAGCTGTCAGCACAGGTGTATTGTTGAATCACACTGGGATGTCACTGTCACTGACTTTTCCCATCATATATTTATATGTGTGTGCTGAGTTCCCACAGCAGGTCACTAAGGGGACATAGTGGTTATTCAGGATACCAGTGGTGACTAGAAGACATAGCTCACTTAACTGTACCACCTATTTTAACCCTTTCATGCATGAATTATGAGAATCTTAATGTTTCAAAACACAGTAATGTCCCATCAGAGAGCGAAACTTTAATTGATTGCCATTCCAACGTTTATTTCAATATACAGTAGCTCCTTGGTTTGGATATCCCTTATGGTCCAACTAAAGCTAAAATGAATTTAAAAGTACAAATGTGGGTCAATATTGTTCCTCTAAATGTCCCATCAGAGATTTTGAATACTGTTTTTTTGACACCTAATCAAAGATTTTACCTGAGTGTTTTTATTCCTCTTTAGGCATTAAAAAAAAAAACAATGCGATTGAAAAAAATTTTTATGAACCTATTTTTCATGGAGTTGCAAAAATGTCCACTCAGCTGGACACCATGCATTTAATTTTTGAAGCAAAGAAACATGTATTTAGTGATGCACTGTGTGAAAAGTATGAAATACGTTTTTTTTTTAAAAATGCTGCTAATCTGATGTTTTGTCACATTTTAACATAGTCTAATATTAGTTATTACTCACTTTATGGAGATAATATGCAAAAAAAAAAACTTTTTAAGAAAAATGGTTAATTACAGGCTATTAACAATAACAAGCAATTGATTTACACTCAAACCTGTTACTGCAGATCAGATTTATCAAGAACATAAAGTTGCAGTAATGGTATGAATTGCAGTGTATGGGATGATGCATATGTGTCCACTGTGTTGGCTGATACGGAACTGAAATAACAACATCCATGAACATACAAGAGAACAGCTGGAGAATAGCTGTCTACTGTAGGCCGCTATGACATGAAAGGGTTAACCCACATTATCTATGTTTTGGCTAACCACTTTAAAGAATCATTTGTTCATCCTGATGATAGCCTCCAGACAGGTGTACTAACACAGTCTGCTTCCTGCCCTGGACTTTGGAGCATCCAAATGATGGGAGGTTGTGGTTTTTTGTAGGATGTAGGAGATTGTTTTTAAACTATATGCATCCCCTTGGGAATTTCTACTGTGCTTTTCCTTTTCATTTGGTGCCATTGATAATCAAATCATCAAATCAAATTTATTTATATAGCGTCAAATCATAGCAAAAGTATCTCATGACGATTTACACATGGAGTTGGTCGAAACCCAGACTCTCAAGCCAATTTACAGAAACCAACAGGAGGTAAACACTAGTGACTGGTGACAGTGGAAGGAAAAAGTACCTTTAACAGCAGAACCCTGGAGCAGAGCAGACTACTGGAGGATGGATGAGTGACAGGAGGAGAGAAAGGGTTAAAGAGAGAGAGGAAAGGAGGAGAAAGAGAGAGCGAGAGAGAGAGACTGGGGCAGGAAGGGGGAAGTAGGGGGAGACACATGGATGGAACTGATGACAGAAAACTGAAACTAGAACTGATAAACGGGCTGGAGTTAGTATAAGTACTAGAGACCAGAACAAAGGACCATTGACTGTTAATACTGCTACTACAAATACAAGTACTAACAGTGGATATACTACTACTACAAATACAAGTACTAACAGTGGATATACTACTACTACAATACAAGTACTAACAGTGGATATACTACTACTACAAATACAAGTAACTAACAGTGGATATACTACTACTACTACAAATACAAGTACTAACAGTGGATATACTACTCTACTACAAATACAAGTACTAACATTGGATATACTACTACTACAATACAAGTACTAACAGTGGATATACTACTACTACTACAAATACAGTACTAACAGTGATATACTACTACTACAAATACAAGTACTAACAGTGGATATACTACTACTACTACAAATACAAGTACTAACAGTGGATATACTACTACTACTACAAATACAAGTACTAACAGTGGATATACTACTACTACTACAAATACAAGTACTAACAGTGGATATACTACAAATACAAGTACTAACAGAGGATATACTACTACTACAAATACTAGTGCTAACAGTAGATATACTACTACTACAAATACAAGTACTAACAGAGGATATACGACTACTACAAATACTAGTGCTAACAGTGGATATACGACTACTACAATACAAGTACTAACAGAGAATATATTATTACTACTACAAATACATGTGCTAACAGTGGATATAATACTACAAATACAAGTACTAACAGAATATCCTACTTCTACAAATACTAGTGCTAACAGTGATATACTACTACAAATACTAGTACTAACAGAGGATATACTACTACTACAAATACTAGTGCTAACAGTGGATATACTACTTCTACAAATACTAGTGCTAAAGTGGATATACTACTACAAACTACTAGTACTAACAGAGGATATACTACTACTACAAATACTAGTGCTAACAGTGGATATACTACTACAAATACAATTACTAACAGAATATCCTAATACTACAAATACTAGTGCTAACAGTGGATATACTACTACAAATACAAGTACTAACAGAGGATATACTACTACTACAAATACTAGTGCTAACAGTGGATACTACTACCTATACAAATCTAGTACTAACAGAGGATATACTACTACGACAATAGCTTAGTGCTAACAGTGGATATACTACTACTACACATACAAGTACTAACAGAGAATATACCATAATACTACCAATACTAGGGCTACAGTGGATATACCACTACAAATACTAGTGCTAACAGTGGATATACTACTACTAACAAATACTAGTGCTAACAGTGTGATATACTACTACTACAAATTACTAGTACTAACAGAGGATATACTACTACTACAAATACAAGTGCTAACAGTGGATACTTACTACTACAAATACAAGTACTAACAGGATATACTACTACTACTACAAATACAAGTACTAACAAGTTAATAAGCTGCAGTCACAATAGTTTGGCTCTTATTTTGGGTTCCCTAAACAATCTGCAGGCGCCATCATCATTCACCGTAGTGTTGTCATGGAGTGGGCTAAAGGTTCAATATATCAGATTTTTATGTGCTTGTGTTTACATGAAATTGTTGTCCTCATATTGGGGTGTGTTCTGTGATATTGTGCAAGCTTGTTAGGTTGACGTTACCCAACACAGTTTTGAAGCTGATTGCTGTCACAGTTGCCTGCATCCGTAACAGCCTAAACTTGGATTTCTGTGTACAGAACTCAGTTTGATCAGCAGCAGTAGTGTAACTCCAGCTGTTATTAGCTTAGACATTGAGTTGGGTTTATTTTGGTTTTCTCCCTATAAGTCACTTTAGAAAAAAGCGTCTGCCAAATGCATAAATGTAAATACGAAACATTTTTATTGATCAGAACAGGATCTAATGTATCAAAAAATTTTCTTTTGATAAAACTTAAATCATAATCTACTGACATTATAGTTTAAGATCCTGCTCAAATGTTCATATTCTTCTACTTTATAAATAACATATTATTTTAGTTCAATCCCAATAAAAGAACTAACATTATTTAATAAGTGTTAAATAATAATAAATAGAAACTAAAAACTAGAAAACCAAAAATTAACCCCCACAATATCTGCATTTGAATAAATACCTAAAAATATTGATATAGCACTTTTAATATCGATTACAGTATTGTGAAATATCATGATATATTGCAGAACCGATATTTTCTTACACCTCTACATCTAACGTGGTCAAACTGCATTCATATAATAGATTTTTCTGTTGAAAGACACTGCTCAAGATGTCTTTCAATCTAGCACATGGAAGTTGATCTTGTGTTTTTGGTGAAATCTGTAGACTTTTTGCCTGTTGGAGTAGTTTTGAGTGCTGCCTGCTTCATTTCACAGATGTAATAAAGATCCATGACAGTATCCAGTCGGTCCCTAGTTGTTGTAGCTGCACCCTCACTGGTATTTTCAGACTGAATGCAGACCAGAACAGGCTGATGTGTTTTTTATGTTATCCAGTCTGTGGTGGGGGGTAGGGGGTCGGTGTCAGGGGTTCAGTGTGTCAGATGGCACAGCAGGCTGGCAGACCGGCAGCACGTGGCACTCAGGAGGAGATCAGGGCAGCGGGGGGGGGGGGGGGGGCGGCAATGACGACAACTGGGGAGCGGTGGTGGTGGTGGGGGGGTGTCGCTTCAAAGTGTGTGCTGGGCTCAGCTGGAGCGCTGGGTATGTAACAGTCATATTATCATAAGAGGTAGGCCAAGCGTCTGCTGCATGCCAAGCACTCAGCGCTTGGAACGCTCTCTGCTGGATTTTCAAATCAGATGTTAAACAGCACAAACAGAAATCTCTTAATTGTTGTTGGCACATGCACTGCACCTCACACTCTTTTGTTAACTCTGTCAGCACCAAAGATACGCTGGTGTTAGTGCTGTAGAGGGCGGTTATTTTTACTTTAGTGGTTCCCCCGGTGGGAATCAGATCCAAGGTTTTGTGTCTGGAGCTGCAAGAGTAGGAGATGGAAGTGGAATGTGTTCGTTAGGGATGGAAACATATGAACATTTTATATCACAATTATTGTGACCAAGTTTATCACAGGTATCATTATTATCGCGGTATTTTTGAAATTGTGCTAGAAATGTTCAAAAAGTACTTGTACACACACTGAAATAATTTAACCAAGTTGTATTTTGAAAAATAAAATAAAATAGTTGGCACAATGCACTTTCTCTTGGCAGAAACATTCAAATATTAACCCTTAGTGGTCTGAGCCTATTTTGTTCATTTTTCAGTCCTTTTGATTTTGCCTTTATATACTTTGTAAACAAAGTTTACTTATACCCATGTTTGGGATCTGTTTTTTTAGCACAGCTTTCATGTCTCATCTGCCTATATTTTTTTCACTCTAACCTACTATAAAACATAAAAGGACAGAAAACACAAAAAATCTAAAATCTGATTTAAAAAATTTCTACTTTATTGCATAATAACACAAAGATGCTTAACAACCTTTTCAAAGAATGGAAAATGTGAATATTGGTTCAAATATTAGGTATAAAAAATTAAAATTGTTATAAAACTGCTGTAATAAAACTATACTCAAATATTTGACATAAAAGCAGATCTTTACATTGGCATTTTTTCTCCTAAAAGTGCTGTATCAAACACAGTTATGATGATTAGAATTTAAACAGTAATACTAACCGTTCTGCAGTTTTACTGCAGTTTATCGTTATACCGGTAATAGTTACATCCCTAGTTCAAGTGTAGAGCTCAGCCATTTGATGTGGAGACGATGATGGATGTGCAGGATCTTAATCTGGCATATGATCTGCTTTTCACATGAACTGCATAAATTGCATCATTAAATAGAGCAGTCCAAATGTTCCTATCATCAGTGTCAGATTTGATGACGCACCATTTGAAAAATGCTCAGTGTTCACTTCATCAATCAGCAGATGCGTTTGGGGTTTCTTCTGGCCATTATCACATCAGTTCTGTGTCATTTTAAGTTTTTCATTAGTTTCTGTTTTTTTGGCATGCGCTTTCTGTAATTTTTCGTTACGTAAGTAGTTTTACTTTATTTGAAGGAATCAGGTTTTTTTCTTTTTTTTTTCTCATTTATTCTGAGGAAAACCTTGATTGTTGGTAGATGGTGAAATGTTGCACAGCCATTGTTTACTACCAGTATAATTTGGTACAATAAGTTAGTCCAGTGTGCGGTTTTCAGTTAGTCCAGTGTGCGGTTTTCAGTTAGTCCAGTATGTGGTTTTGTCATTTCCAGGCTGTGTGTGTGTGTCCTGTTTGTTTTGGTCTAGACTCCTTGTGTTGTTTTCGTTGTTTTGGTCCAGACTCTTTGTGTTGTTTACGTCTGTTTGTGGTGCAGGACTCTTGGTGTGTTTACATTTGTTTGGTCCAGACTCTGGTGTGTTGTTTACATTTGTTTTGGTCCAGACTCTTTGTTGTGTTTACATTTGTTTTGGTCCAGACTCTTTGTTGTGTTTACGTTTGTTTTGGTCCAGACTCTTGGTGGTGTTTACGTTTGTTTTGGTCCAGACTCTTTGTTGTGTTTACGTTTGTTTTGGTCCAGACTCTTTGTTGTGTTTGTTTGTTTTGGTCCAGACTCTTGGTGTTGTTTACGTTTGTTTTGGTCCAGACTCTTTGTGTTGTTTACGTTTGTTTTGGTGCAGACTCTTTGTGTTGTTTACATTTGTTTTGGTGCAGACTCTTTGTGTTGTTTACATTTGTTTTGGTGCAGACTCTTTGTGTTGTTTACATTTGTTTTGGTGCAGACCCTTTGTGTTGTTTACATTTGTTTTGGTCCAGACCTCTTTGTTGTGTTTACGTTTGTTTTGGTGCAGACTCTTTGTTGTTACGTTTGTTTTGGTCCAGACCTCGTTGTGGTGTTTTACGTTTGTTTTGGTCCAGACTCTTTGTGTTGTTTACGTTTGTTTTGGTCCAGACTCTTGGTGTTGTATTATGTTTGTTTTGGTGCAGACTCTTGGTGTGTTTATGTTTGTTTTGGTGCAGACTCTTTGTTGTGTTTACGTTTGTTTTGGTGCAGACCCTTTGTTGTGTTTACGTTTGTTTTGGCCCAGACTCGTTGTGGTGTTTACGTTTGTTTTGGTGCAGACTCTTTGTTGTGTTTACGTTTGTTTGGTCCAGACTCTTGGTGTTGTTACCTCCGCCAAGGAGGTTATGTTTTTGCCAGGGTTTTGTTTGTTTGTCTGTTTGTTTGTTTGTTTGTCTGTCCGTTAGTGTGCAACATAACTCAAAAGTTACGGACAGATTTGGATGAAATTTTCAGGGTTTGTTGGAAATGGGATAAGAAGAAATGATTACATTTTGGTGGTGACTCGGGGGGGGGGGGGGGGGGGGGGGGGACGACACTGATCAGCCTTGGCGGAGGTCTGTGCTCTCGAGTGCTTTCTAGTTTACATTTGTTTTGGTGCAGACTCTTTGTTGTTTACGTTTGTTTTGGTGCAGACCCTTTGTTGTGTTTACGTTTGTTTTGGTTGCAGACTCATTGTGGTGTTTACGTTTGTTTTGGTGCAGACTCTTTGTGTTGTTTATGTTGTTTTGGTCCAGACTCTTGGTGTTGTTTACATTTGTTTTGGTGCAGACTCTTTGTTGTTTACGTTTGTTTTGGTGCAGACTCTTTGTTGTTTACTTTTGTTTTGGTGCAGACTCTTTGTTGTTTACGTTTGTTTTGGTCCAGACTCGTTGTGGTGTTTACGTTTGTTTTGGTGCAGACTCTTTGTGTTGTTTACGTTTGTTTTGGTGCAGACTCTTTGTTGTTTACGTTTGTTTTGGTGCAGACTCTTGGTTGTTGTTTACGTTTGTTTGGTGCAGACTCTTTGTTGTTTACATTTGTTTTGGTGCAGACTCTTGGTGTTGTTTACGTTTGTTTTGGTGCAGACTCTTGGTGTTGTTTACGTTTGTTTTGGTGCAGACTCTTTGTTGTGTTTACGTTGTTTTGGTGCAGACTATCTTGTTGTGTTTACGTTTGTTTTGGTGCAGACTCTTTGTTGTTTACGTTTGTTTTGGTGCAGACTCCTTTGTTGTGTTTACGTTTGTTTTGGTGCAGACTCCTTTGTTGTGTTTATGTTGTTTTGGTGCAGACTCTTTGTTGTTTACGTTTGTTTTGGTGCAGACTCTTTGTTGTTTACGTTTTGTTTTGGTGCAGACTCTTTGTTGTTTACGTTTGTTTGGTGCAGACTCTTTGTTGTTTACGTTTGTTTTGGTGCAGACTCTTTGTTGTGTTTACGTTTGTTTTGGTGCAGACTCTTTGTTGTGTTTACGTTTGTTTTGGTGCAGACTCTTTGTTGTGTTTACGTTTGTTTTGGTGCAGACTCTTTGTTGTGTTTATGTTTGTTTTGGTGCAGACTCTTTGTTGTTTACGTTTGTTTTGGTGCAGACTCTTGGTGTTGTTTACGTTTGTTTTGGTGCAGACTCTTTGTTGTTTACATTTGTTTTGGTGCAGACTCTTGGTGTTGTTTACGTTTGTTTTGGTGCAGACTCTTGGTGTTGTTTACGTTTGTTTTGGTGCAGACTCTTTGTTGTGTTTACGTTTGTTTTGGTGCAGACTCTTTGTTGTTTACGTTTGTTTTGGTGCAGACTCTTTGTTGTTTACGTTTGTTTTGGTGCAGACTCTTTGTTGTTTACGTTTGTTTTGGTGCAGACTCTTTGTTGTGTTGTGTAGGTCTGGGTGAACCTGGGGTCAGTGTGTGCGGCCCTGCTGGGAGCCCACAGACATCTGTTGTGTTTGTGTGTTTGCCAGACAGAATGCTCACACACACATTCTCTCTCTCTCTCTCTCTCTGTCTCTCTCTCTCTCTCCCTCTCTCTCTCTCTCTCTCTCTCTCTCTCTCTCTCTCTCTCTGGCATGCCACCAGCTCATACGCGGTGCCTTTTTTTTGTTCGGTATGTGGGGCACGTCACCTGTCCGAAGTCTATGCAGTTCAAAGTGAAAGTTGCCGGTATCAGCAGTTCCCGTTTCCTTTCACTGTTGACAGTTTTGTGTTGACGTGTGCGAGGCCAGCGTGGGAAATCGACACTGGCCCTGAGGCAGCTTTTCTGCTCCAGGTCTACCAACGAGTGCGACGGCTCCGAAAACTCCAAATATTCCAATGTGGGACAGAAAATCGTACATATTATTTGCATTTGAAGAATGTCATGTGCTCGACTGCTTTGGTTTGGATTATCGGATGGTCTGAACTAGGGCTGGGTATCATGGCCGATTTCCATAATCAATTTGATTTCGATTCATAAGGTTCTGGATTGATTAATCATGATTCGATTCAGTATTAATTGATTGATTCAGATTAATTTAATGATACCAGAGTACAATTTTGAGTTGTAACCTGATTATTTGACTACAGCAGTCATGTAACACATCAATACTGGGATGAATATTGATATTAGAAAGGAATAAATGTGACATTTCAGCAGTAAATTGCTGAATGTGCTCTGAAATAATGAACAGGACTACAGTGGCTCAGAACAGACTTCTTCATCATCTTTATTTTGTTTTATGGCTGGTGGCTTCTACTCCCTGTGTGTGTGTGTGTGGGGGGGGTGCGCTCCGTGATTGGAGTGGGGTTGTACTCCGTGATTGTTGGTCAGGGAGCAGGGGTAGTGGCGTAGCAGTCGGATCATTTCAAGAATTAGCGGCTTCTGCGACTCTCCTCGTAGAACCTCCAGGCGTGCAGTTCCTTCACACTGTGGGTTCAGTTTGAGGCAGGGGGACCTCCAGCTCAGGGGTTTTCCCCACCCTTCCGCTGCGTCTTTTCTGCGCCAGAGCCATTGTGAGCCCCATACCAGAAGTTCACAAGACGGAGCTTCTGCATACTCATGGTCCTGCTCTGAAAAATCAATCTCATCCACTATTAATTGATTATGCAAAATTAAAATGAAATCAATCTAAGATCGATCAAATTAATTTTTTTCACCCAGCCCTAGTCTTAACCTTTGAGGACAAAGTGATGTTATTGGCGTCATATTGTGTATCCTTGCAGTTTATAGGTGAAGCTCTTAATTGAAATAGGATGTATGGATGGATGGATAGATGGATAGATGGATAGATAGATGGATAGATAGATGGATAGATAGATAGATAGATACTTTATTGATTTACATACAGCACAAGAAGACAAAAAACAGACCAAAACACAACAGCGGGTTAGTACCAGGTTGACATTAAGGTTAGTATATATACTGTAAAAGACACCTGCTAAAGAAACTACCTCTAAAGACCTTCCTGTACAATACTGTAAATAAAGACTTCTGATTATATTTACACATTTCAGGGCATTGATATAAATGAACCAGTTATACAAAGTGTAGCAGTGATGTAAAGTGTAACAGTTATTAAGTGATCTATGGTGGTTTGATAATGATAATGATGATTGGTGTATTAATAAAGAATTTACTTGCTTTCCTGACAACCATGCTTTTCTGTATCAGTTCATAACTACTGATCCACTTTAGAGTTACAGTAATATATGGATTCTCAACACTGTTGGTTTGTGGATATTGTGTGTTGGGTTCAAAACAGCAGCTGCAGGGCACAACTATTGTAATCTGTGTTGAGATTTGGCAGGTGTTATATGTATGCCAGTGTTTTATTCATAAAAGGAGAGCTTATGATTTAATCGTTTTAAAAATACTTTTTTTGTATAACCCAGAGGTGTGGGAATTTGATTGGTGTAAAGTTGCATCTTAGTGCAAATCTAATCCATTTGTGAGAGCAGTGATTAAAATGCATGCTGTTTGTAATGTTTACCTGCTGGGACACATGCATGTTGCAGGTTGTTTCAATATTGTTAATTACTCTGTCAATACAAGGGAGTTCAGATCAACCTGGAGCAAAATAGTGCATTTCATTAAAAATAATCGAATAAATTGTTGAATAATTTCAGGCCAAGATTCACGTCTATGCGTTGACATTAGTCTCCCAGTGAAACACGTCCCCTCACTCAGAAATGAGTCCCAAACATGTAACAGCAGGGCTTTATATAAAACTATAAAACCAGGAGGAAATCAAGTAATTATCTGTTTAAGTCAAAGCCAGTGATCCATGGACGCTGACAGGAATCCGTTTTACTCACATTTATTTGTAGGATACCTGATTCCAACACGGGGGCGGGCCCTGACATCAAACAAAGATTGACATTTGGTTCAACTTTTCCCCACATCAAACTTAATAATAATATTCACAGTATTATAAACTACACTAGTGTACTTGATTATGAGCTTGTCAACAGTCGTTCTGTGCAGCTTCTACAGGTGCAGCTACAAAAACATCAACCATAGCGCTGTTTAACCTGACTGATAAATGCCACAAATGGTTCCATCTAGGGATGTAACGATTACCGGTATAATGCTAAACTGCGGTAAAATTTCCGATGGTTAGTATTACCGTTTAAATTCTAATTATTATGATAACCATGTCTGATTACCGCACTGAGAAAACTCACAGTACGTTCATTTCCGTTAGAAGCAGCTCCACTCCACGCGTGTGTGCGCAGTTTGTAATGTTTGGCCTCTGAGAACATGGCTGAAGGAACCTGCACGGACACAGCTGCACAGATTCGGAGATAACGGGCTCCTGCACAGACCCGGTCCATCTGAGCAAGCACGTGCACAGACCCGGTCTGTCCAAGTGCGGGTCGGTTTGAACATGCACTCGCATGGACTTGGTCCATCCGAGCAGACAGACCCGGTCCGTGCTAGTGTTAACCCCTCCCCGGCCCCCCGCTGATTCAGATCCTCCCCCAACAGAGAAAGTGTCTGAATGTAGATATTCAGGACAAACTCCTGTCAGTTCAAATGAGCCCAAATGAGTGAACTTCAACTGGACAAAGACACATGATGTGTGTCAAAGCCAAAGGACAGGAGGGTTTATGAACTGAAGGACATTCAACAGGAAATCCACTGACTGACCTCCAGAGGAACTGGACCAGAGGACACTGACCAGGACTGAACCACTGACCAGTCTGGATCACATCAGCCTAACATGTTTTAAATCCTCATTCTTTCAGAATATTTCCATTTGTTCATTAAACAGTTCAGTTAAATCTGACTGTGTTTCCCTTTCTGTTTGTGTGTACACTAGTGTATATGTGTGACACTGGGAATGATTTGATCTGGAAAATATTCACACTCCACTCTGACCTGTCCAACTACTTTTTCACACTCAAAAACCACTCAGGAATCAATAGGAGAATTGATAATGAATTGGATTGATAAGCAGAACTGATAATGGCATTGATATTGATCAGATCCTATCAGTTCCACCCCGGTGCACATATCTGTTGTGTCCATAAGGTGCCAACTTTAATGCACATTTGTATGTTTGTGGTTTACATGTTATTATTTGAATGTTTCTGCAACAGAAAGTACATTGTGTGTGTTACTGTATTAGTTTTTTTTTTTTTTTCCAAAATACACCTTGGTTAAATTATTCAGTGTGTGTATAACTACGTTTTTGAACATTTTGAGGCATATTACAATAATACTGTGATAATAATAACTGTGATAATTTTGGTCACAATAACCATGATACGAAATTTTCATATCGATACATCCCTAGTTCCATCTGTATATCGTTTCAAAGGTGACAAGCTGCACTTTGTTTCTTCCATCAGTGCATCAGTAACATACAGATTTAATTGGGGTAATGGTAGTAATGTAGCTGATGTCCGTTGAACTGACCATGTGCATGACAGATCAAGGCCCCAGTTATCAAGTCCAGCCAAGATGCTCTCCACCTGCGTTGTTTCTGGAGCTGCTGCTGTGGGGGTATTTAGCTGTTAGCTTAAATAAGTCAAACATCCAACATAAACAGTGCGTGGTAACTCGTGCAGGTGCATGTCAGTGAAATCCCACAGCTTTAGATGTGGTTTTGTGTTGCATCATTCAGGCTGACACTGCTGCTTCATCTGACTGATGTCAGACAGCCGTAGTGTCCACAGCAGTTTTTACTTAACTCTCACCTGCAGGACTTCCAGTTGTTGACAGAAATACTCCTGAACACTCTTACATCTGCTTCCCGCTGCATTGTAAGGTGTTGTGACTAGGGGTATAAGAAAATATCGGTTCTGCAATATCGTGATATTTCATTTCATGATACTGTATCAATATTAAAACGTACTGTATCGATATTTTTAGGTATTTATTCAAATGCAGATATGGCGGAGGTTCATTTTTGTTTTTCTTTATTGTTTATATCTTATTTATTGTTGTTAACACTGTTCTATTAAATAATGGTTATTTGAAGCATCCTAAAAGCACTTTTTACTGTCTGAGAGGCAGATTTTAGTTCATTTGGAAACTAGGAGAATTAGAAAATTTTGTGATATAACATTAGATCCTTTTGTGATCAAATAAAAATATGTTTAGTATTTGTACATGTTCTGGTGTAATTCAATTCTTCCAGGAAATCTTTAAAAAAAAGAAACAAACAAAAATTGCCTTTTAACAGTATCATGATATATTGTGATGTATCGTATTGTGATCCTAGTATTGTAATTTGTATCGTATCACCAGATTCTTGCCGATACACAGCCCTAGTTGTGACCCATTTGCGTAAATGCTGCATATGAATGTTAAACTGGTTTAATGAAAGAAATGTGTTCTTGGGTCCGACCCAGCGGTACCGGATGGACAGCCTTGCTATATTTTTGTTTGCCCTTTGCCAACTATTTATGGTAGAAAGATGAATGGCGGTACCGGATGGACAGCCTTGCTATATTTTTGTTTGCCGTTTGCCAACTATTTATGGTAGAAAGATGAATGATGCCTCCATTTTGCAGGGAATAATGAGCACTTTTAGATGTGTAATTGAAAAACTTGTTTTAACCTAATTTCCTGTCTTAAAAATAGTTTGAAAAAAAAAAAGAACAAAACTTGGTAGCAGATAGGGCTGTGTATCGGCAAGAACCTGGCAATACAATGCAAATCACAATACTAGGATCACAATACGATATATAACGATATATCATGATACTGTTAAAAAGGCAATTTTTTTATTGGTTTTGTTTCTTTTTTTTTAATGATTATTTCCTGGAAAAACTGAATTACACCAGAAATCTGCACAGATACTAAACACATTTTTATTTGATCAGAACAGGATCTAATGTTATATCACAAAATGTTCTTGTGTTCAAACTGAAATTCTGTTTTACAGACATTAACTTCTTGATTGTGTTTATCTTGATTTTGCACTCCATGATAGCTATGGACAAATAGAAAATGAGCAGGATCTGAAACTGTAATGTCATTAAAACAGTTTTCAGTTTGAACACAGGAACATTTTGTGATATAACATTAGATCCTGTTGGGATCAAATAAAAATGTGTTTAGTATTTGTGCAGATTTCGGTGTAATTCAATTCATCAAGGAAATAATCATTTAAAAAACTTTTAAATAGTATAATGATATATCATCATTAGGGATGTAACCATTACCGGTGTAATGATAAACGGCAGTAAAATCACAGACGGTTAGTATTACCATTTAAATTCTAATTCTCATGATAAACTGTGTTGTTACTGCACTTTTAGGGGAAAAAACCCTATGTGAAGATCTCCTTTTATGTCAAATATTTGAGTATGGTTTCAATTTATTACAATTTTAATTTTCTATACCTAATATTTGGAACCAATATTCAGTCTGTGAAAAGGTTTGTTAAGCATCTGTGTGTTATTATGCAATAATTACATCATTTTTCAAATTGGATTTATATATATATATATTATATATATATATATATAATATATATATATATATACTATATTATATATATATATATATTTATATATATTTTTTTTTTTTTTTTTTTTTTTTTTTTCCTTTTGTGTTATTATAGTAGGTTAAAGTGGAAAAAAATATAGACAGATGAGATAGGAAAAAAAGATCCCAACATGGTATAGTAAAACATTTGTTTATATAGTATATAAAGGCAACATCAGAAGTACTGAAAACAGCCAAACTGGGCTCAGACCACTAAGGGTTAATATTTGATGTTTTTTCCAAGAGAAAGTGCAGTGTGCCAATTATTTTGCTTGTTTTTTTTGTTTTTGGTCCCCCCCCCCCCCCCCCCCCAAAATAACACTTGGTTAAATTATTTCAGTGTGTGTGTTAGTACTTTTTGAACATTTTGAGCACAATTTCAACAATACCACGATAATGATAACTGATCATTTTGGTCACATAACCGTGATATGAAATTTTCATATTGTACATCCCTAATCATGATATATCGTATCATGATCTAGTATTGTGACTTGTATTGTCAGATTCTTGCCAATCACACGGCGTAGTCACACTTGGTGTTAAAATCCCCCTCTGCCATAAACCTGCTGTGTACTGTAGTGCATCCCTCGACAGCAGCGGCGGCGGCAGCAGACCGTCTCCTGTGGCTGTCCGTCATGTTAGTGGCATTTACAGTGTCTTGGACAGTAGCTGTCAGAGGCCAGACCAGAGGAGGTGGAGGAGTCTTGGGCTGCTCCAGCACGCCTGACAGTGATCGATGTGGTCATTTTACACTGCTATTTCTGGACTCCTGTGTGTACGACTGACAACGTGAGAGCCGAGGGAAAAAAAAGTGTGTGAGCGTACGAGGGTATGAGCCAACATTCTGTACTCTCATTGACTTACCTCAATCTAAGCCTATTTATTCTGAAGCACAGAGCCGTGCCAGGAAAAGTAAACAAACACGCTGCCTGATTAGATTTAGAGCCCGTCAGGTTCTGCTGTAGGCTGTTGATTTTTATGAGTTCTTTTTCCCCTTGTCCCACAGAGGCTGGAGGAAGCTGATGTGTAGGTTTTTGGGGGTGGGGGGTATTCATAAAGAATTGGACGAAGCATGAGGGTTTTTCTAGTGCACGTACAGAGCGGGTCAGGGAAATGCTCCGGGTAGGTTGGCTGTGGATGAGTTTCTCTATTGTCATTCACATGCCTCAGGGATGCTCTGAGATTAAAGCTGAAAACCTCATCCTGTGCAGCGTGTCCAGCAGAGGGACCAGCTGCATCCTGCTGCTACAGCTGCTGATTTGGCCTGTGCACTGGCAAGAATCTGGCCGATACGATACAAGTCCACAGTACTAGGATCACAATCCGTATACACAATACTGTTAAAAAGGCAATTTTTTTGCTTGTTTCTTTTTTTTTTTTTATTATTATTTCCTTGAAGAATTGAATTGCACCTGAAATCTGCACAAATACTAAACATATTTTTATTTGATCCCAACAGGATCTAATGTTCTATCACCAATGTTAAAACTGTGTTCAACTGAAATTCTGTTTTACAGACATTACAGTTTAAGATCCTGTTCAAATGTTCAGATTCTATTAGTTCACAACTAACATCATACTATTTTTGTCTCCAAATAATAATATAAAATATAAACAAAAAAGAAAAACAAAAAACACATTTTTCTAGATTTTCCAGCCTGCGGTGCGGATTATGCCGCCTGCAGAACTGAAAATGAACTAAACACTCATTTATCTTTTCCCTACCTCCTGAAGCTTCACAAACTTTCCTCTGAGGGCACTGGACGTTTGTCCTGGCCTGTTATATATTATACATATGTGTAGTAAGTCTAATGGGACAGTGAATGATTGTTTTGTATGAAAGTATGGTGTGGTGAGCAAAGAAGTCCAAACCTTCACGTGGAAACGCTGGGTATGTAATGGTATGAATAATGGGTGCAGTAGAGCAGTGCTTTGTGTCTTCAAGGTCTCTAAGTGTCAAGTGCATATGGATTGAAGACCCCTGTGGACCACAGTGATTGCTGAAGCCTTTAGGAAGACAGATGGATGGGAGTTGACAGTGTTCTCGGTGTGTTGTCCTCGACACTACCTGATGTAATCCAGTGCAAGCGATCCACAGCTGATCTGATGTTCCCTGTGTCAGGAGCAGTCTGTCTGTTCTTACGGCCAACACACAGTAGTGGAGCATCAGGAATGACATGGCATTCAGGCCCTGAACTGAGCTGACACACCACAGAGAAGCCAGGAGGTGGACATTCAAGTGAAAGACTGAGGAGAAATGGGATACTCATACTACCATGAGTTTATATAGTTACAGGCAAATGTACAGAATTGTGTATACATTAGGGTTGGAATCTCAGTTTTCAGGCCGATACGTTACGCATCTCGATACAACATCTCCAATCCAATATATTAAGATATGTGTGTGGCATCTTGATGCAATGCAATACGATTCACACCCAAATCACGATACAGAGCAATTAAGCACATTCTGATTGAACACATTCATTCTGGTAAAAAAAAAAAAAAAAAAAAAAAAAAAAAAAATATATATATATATATATATATATATATATGCAGTGCAATTCAATGAGCATAATTTATTTACAAATAAGACCATGACTGTTTCCAAGTGTCTTTAGTTCAGTTTCAGACACATGCTCACATTCAGTCAGCTGAAAAAGTTAGGACTTTGTTTCCAAGTCGTTTCTCTACGTGTTTCTAACTCAACTTCTTGCTCCCTCACTGAATCCATTTATAATGAAATGTATTTGTAATGAAGGTAAAACAGAAAAAGGTTCTGTCACTTTTAGAGACACCTGCACAAGGTATTCTGGGATGTGCTGTTGGATCTGTATGACACTGTTTAAGGAAGTATCTGTGGTGTGTACTGCAGTATTCAGTCCAGCTGATCTAGTAGAAGTACATGTTCATAAACCACGTGTTCTCCTTCTGTGTCTGTCACATACACACAGTACAGTATTCATCTGCACATGCTCAGTCCATCCACAGAGCTCAGACTGTTAGTTTACAGTGTACGTTAACGTGGGTCTGAAGGAAAGAAAACTTTACCCAAATAAACAGTAACACTTTTAAATGCAAGTAAAAATATATTCTATTGAACGGATTGACTTTTATCGATACAAACGTTCAATAACCAGTGCATCGCCATATCACTCCAAACTTTTCATTCACTCGCAGCTTCTCTACCGGTGCACTGGGATTGTGCACGTGTGTGTTGGCGTATCGATGCGTGTCATATAAATCTTCCCATCCCTAGTATACATGCATTGAAGTTTTGGTCCCCCTGTCTTGGGGATGTAATGCACTGATGTGGTCCTCCGTTTTTATCTTTTTATACTTGTACAAGTCAGTTTGGAGTTGGTTTGACGTCAGAACGTTAAAAGAAGTGGTTGGCTCTTTAATGGTTTATTTTTTCTTTCAATACAGTGTTCCTCATGTAGTGTACCATGGCTATAAGGTGAATAACGTGCTTCTTTCTGGAGTCATGTTAGCTGGGTAGCTGTTTTGTTCCAGTGTAGATGGTTTCCTCTGCTACAGACCACTGCTCCTTAGAGTTCGTGTCCACACTGAGGTTTGGTCACACTAGTAACTCTGTTTGTCATCAAAGCCTTTGACACAGTTTGAGCTGATGATGTTGATCTCCATAATCTCACACCCAGCCCTTGACGTACAGGACTGGAGGATCTAGAGCAGGAATTTTATATATATTAAAAAAAAAAAATATATATATATATATATATATATATATATATATATATATATATATATATTATATATATATATATATATATATATATATATATATGTATATATATAATTTAGGCCTCTAACAGTACACAAACTTTTCGGTACTTTTCGGTTTTCAAAGCCACGGTTCGGTTTTTTGGGTTCGGTACGGGAAGACAGAAAACCCCTCAAAATGTCTATTAATGCATTTAGGAATTTTAAAAAATTTTCCCCCAGTTTTTGGAGACAATAGAAATATAGAAAAACAGGAATAATATAATTCTGCTGCTACAAATCAAATAGAAATAAAATAAATTATTAATATTACTAAATGTATTTTAAACATTAGTATTGCACTTCTCCCTGAAAGGTAGTTTCGAACAAACAAGAAAAACCTAATCCCAGTTCTGTCAGTTCACATTCTGCAGAAAAATAACAAAAAAATTCCACATGAAGTGCAACATTAACAAGAGGGGTAAACTGGTATTCTGTTTAAACGAACTGAAGAGAAACTTTGACAACACAATGAACCAAATTATTTTAGGACAGAAAACAAATTGTGTTGTGTGCCTGTGTGCACGGGGAATTTTTTATTTTTTATTTTTTTGGAGCCGGGGGGTGCGCAGTTCTATACCTGCGGGTGCGGTCCATAACTAACGTAACAAACGCTGTCGTGAAATGAAAGTGAAACTTTACATTCTTTCAATGTTCTATTTATTCCTCTATTATACAGCGTGCGTGACAGACAGACAGAGCTAGTGTAAGTGTTTTAGAACTACCGTAGCTCATAGGGGCCAAACAACGTCCGTCTTAACTCCGTCTCTTTCCTCGTTGTTGTCTTTCACCTGAACCTGAACTGATCCAAACTGGACTGGACTGATGCTGGAGGGTCTGCAGTCTCTTCCTTCCAGGTTCACATCATATTTGTTGGGTTTTTTTTTAACCTTATATCAGCTGCTATTTCATATTTTGGGTCAATGTGTGCGTCCTTCCATATGTTCGTGTGAAACTTGCGCAGATTTAAAGTTCCGCATCGAACGACGTCTTTCGTTCCTTTTTCTTTTTCTCATCATACTGTGCTGTTTTGGTACAGCTGTGTACCGAAACGGTTCGGTACGTGTACCATTACAGGCCTTTTATTTTTTATATATATATATATACACACACACACAAATATACACACACACACTTATGCATACATGCATGTAGGGATGTAATGTTATGAAAATTTCATATCACGGTTATTGTGACCAAAATTATGATGGTTATTATTATCGCAGTATTGTTGAAATGTGCTCAAAATGTTCAAAGAGTACTAATACACACACTGAAATAATTTAACCAAGTTGTATTTTGAAAAGAAAAAAAAAAAATAACAGGCACAATGTACTTTCTGTGGCAGAAACATTCAAATATTAACATGTAAACATCAAACATACAAATGTGTATTAAAGATGGAACCTTATGGACACTGTTTGACCATTTTCCAGATCAAGTTTGAGTTGTTTTAGTTTGTTTTTCAGAGATAGTGTCTGTCTCTTTCTCTTTCAAAGTGCAGTAATCAAACACGGTTATCATGATAATTAGAATTTGAACGCTAATACTAACCGTTGGGAATTTTATTGCAGTGTATCGTTATAACCGATAATCGTTACATCCCTACATATAGAGCTGCAACCGATTTATCGATTAGGTGCTTGAGTGAATGCAAAAAGTCCTGATTCGATTAATCGACTCGAACTGATTGAAGGGAGATATTCTATTGCAGTTTTTCTGAATTGAAGCTTCTTTGTGTGTCACAATAAGAATCCGTGTGAAACACAACAGTGGAACCAATGTTTAACAGCAGAGAAATGAAGGAAACAAAGCTTTGATTCAGGAGGATTGTGGTTGAATGATTGTTTTTGGATCACTTTGAGTCAGTTAAATGGTTGCAGCTCTACCTACATGCATGCATTAGGGCTGCAACTGATGTTTATTTCAATAGTCCACCGGTCATTGACTACTGTAACAACTAGCCAGATGATGAACTGCAAAAAAGGCTCTTATTTATATTTTATTGCAGCAATAAAATCCATTTTCTTTCCTTTAATAGCATTTGTGCACAACAATTACAATGCATAATAAAGTTTGTTTAACAGATATTCTATTCAGTATCCAACAAATATTGCACGCAGTAATAAAATATTTTTTCCCTTAAAGAAAATGCATTTTACAGTGCCTAATGAAGTTTGTTCAAGTAAATAGTCCAGAGTTGCTATCAGCAATAAAATAACATTTTTCCTTAAAGAACAGTGCATGATGTCACTAACGACCTGTGGACTAAGTTTGTTTCATATTAGTCATTACAGACCTAATATACACATAGTGTATTATGTGTATAAGCCCTATGTTCAGCTTTCTCCTTGTTTTGGAATATTTGGGATGTAAACCTATAGTAGTACATGTGTCTGTGTTCTAGTGTGTAGTCAGCCGTAGTGAATTAGCATAAGCAGACCTTTAGAGTGGTGTCCAGACATCCCCCTCCTGGTCTGCTCATAGTGCACTCCCTGGTGATCATTCCTTCGGTGTCTCATTTCCATTTCATAGGGTCTGAGTCAATATCATGTTTTTATTCAACCTGTTCTTTTCTTTAACATCTGTATAATTGGGACTTGGAACTCAATCTTGAATGCTGCAGCGTTGTCTCCGTTAAGCAGCGATTCATAGGGATGTAACGATTACCGGTATAACAATAAACTGCGGTAAAATTACAGAAGGTTAGTATTACCGTTGAAATTCTAATTATCATGATAACCATGTTTGATTACCACACTTTACACTCAAACTTGATCTGGAAAATGGTCAAACAGTGTCCATCAGGTTCCATCTTTAATGCACATGTGTATGTTTGATGTTTACATGTTAATATTTGAATGTTTCTGCCACAGAAAGTACACTGTGCCTATTACTTTATTAGCTTTTTTTTTTGTTTTGTTCAAAATACAGCTTGGTTAAATTATTTCAGTGTGTATAAGTTCTTTCAACAATACCATGATAATAATGATAACCGTGATAATTTTGGTCACAATAACCGTGATGTGAAATTTTCATACATCATCATTACATCCTCATTGCCAATACACAGCCCTAGCTGTATTTGTGATTCATTCAGTCAGTGTGCCTACCTTTCAGAGGTACAGACTCCCCCTCGTCCTAGTCTGTGACGTACTCAGTGAAAACAGTAAACACAGCCCTTCTCTCCAGAGCCTCAGTGGAGGCCGGTGGCAGCTCATTGCCTTGTTGACAGACCGGCTGGCTGCCAGTGGCTCGGTGCCCAGCTCTAGGCCAAAAGGCTCCACTACTACGACTGACTGGGAGCGCTGAGATGAGCGGCAAACCAGTTGGACAGCCGTCCAGCCTGTCCGTCTGCCTGCCTTCCTTCCGGCACATTCCCCCTCAGCGGGCTTTGGCAGCAGCAGGCTCCCATCACACTTGTGGTGGGTAGATAAGGCTAACTGAAGTAGCACTAGATACAAAACGGTGTCAAGTTCCCTACTGTTGGCCGTCAAATCCAAACCCAAATTAAGTGATTTTTTGAGTTAGAGCTGAATTTGCCTGAAGCCTTTGTTACTTAATTCTTATTAATACAATAATTTGTAAAGGGGGAAGTATCCACAGAGACTAAGGCTGTTAGAAAAAATGGGTTCTGCAATATATCACGATATTTCATTTCACAATACTGTATCAATATTAAAAAGGACTGTATCGATATTTTTAGGTATTTATTCAAATGGAGATATGGGGGAGGTTCATTTATGTTTTTTGTTTTTCTTTGTTTATATTTTATTTATTATTATTTCACACTTTTATTAAATAATGGTTATTTGAATCATCCTAAAAGCACTTTTTTCTGTCTGAGAGGCAGATTTTCGTTCCTTTGTTTGGATTGAACTCAAATATTGTTCTGATGTTAGTTGTGAGCTCATAGAATCTGAACCTTTGAACTGGATCTGAAACTGGAATGTCTGTAAAACAGAATTTCAGTTTGAACACAGGAACATTTTGTGATATAACATTAGATCCTGTTGGGATCACATAAAAATGTGTTTAGTATTTCTGTATATTTCTGGTGTAATTCAATTCTTCCAGGAAATATTCATTTAAAAAAAAGAAACAAAAAATTGCCTTTTTAGCAGTATCATGATATATTGTGATATATGGTATCGTGATCCTAGTATTGTGATTTGTATCGTATCGCTGGATTCTTGCCGATACACAGCCCTAGTAAAGACTCACTTCTCATGTTTAATTTGTATGTCCAACTCTCAACAGAGATGAGCTTACAATCAGCTCATCTTCAGGAATTTTCCTCATTAGCTGTGACCCCAGAAGAACAGATGTTAGGTATAGTTTTCATAACTGTTTGTCAGACTTGTTGTTCTTATGTACATATTCTTTGAGCCTTTACTCAGCCACTTTGCAGTGGACTGCTCGTTCTCTGGGGACTTCACCAGACTAAAAACACTGGAAGGCTTTGTGTTGCAGAATGTTTCCTGTTGTCTACCTGAATGGATTTGTCAGTTTCTTCTCACAGCTGTGTGCTTTTGTATGGTGTTAATATTAGCTAACGTGCCCCTCAGCACACACATGTTCATTTTGATGACAATCTGTGATGTTGTAAATCAGGGCTGTCAAACTCATTTTAGTTCAGGGGCCAAATTCAGCTACATTTGATCTGCAGTGGACCGAGCCAGTAAAATAACATAATATAGAAATAATGTCAACTCCAAACTTTTCTCTATGTTTTAGAGTGGAAAAAAGTAAATTTACATTATGAAAAGGTTTACATCTACAAACTATCCTTTCAAAACGTGAATAACATGAACAAACTGAAAAAAAATAAATGTAATTTTAACAATATTCTGCCTCAGTTTATCATTTCCACATGTACATTATAACTTACAGATCACAGTGGATCTACAAACAGAATATTGAATAACAGTCAGAATATTGTTGAAATTGTACTTCTCAAGACATTTCAGGTTATTCACATTTTTTACAAAATTATACTTTGTTTTGGTGTAAATACATGAAAATATTTAAATTTACGAAGAGAAACATTTGGAGTTGTCATTATTTATGTTATTATGATCGTATTTTACTGGTCCCGCCCACTTGAGATTGAATTGGTCTGAATGTGGAACCTGAACTAAAATGACTGTTAATATCTTCAGTGTAATTTATGTATTTCACAAATTCATCCCAAGGGCTGGACCGGACCCTTTGGAGGGCTGGATGTGGCCCCTAGGCGGCATGTTTGACACCTGTGTTGTAAATCATTTGCAAATGTGTTGTGCGAGGTGGTAGAGTTTGTGAACGTTTACTCAGTTGTTGAAAGGGACAGAGGTGAGTCGGTATTCACCTGTCAATACTAGGGATGTAACCATTACCGCTATAACGATAAACCGCGGTAAAATTTACGATGGTTAGTTTTACCGTTTAAATTCTAATTATCATGATAACCATGCTTGATTACTGAACTTAGAAAACTAGAACTGAAAATAGTCAAACTCCTCAATGACCTGTCCAACTACTGTTTTTCCCACTCAAAAAAACACTCAGGAATTGATTGGAGAATTGATAAGGAATTGGACAGGTTAGCAGAATCGACAATGGCATTGATATTAATCAAATCCTATCAGTTCCCACCCCTGGTGCAGCTATGTTGCGTCCATAAGGTTCCATCTTTAATGCACATTTGTATGTTTGATGTTTACATATTAATATTTGAATATGTCTGCCACAGAAAGTATATTGTGCTTTTTTTTTTTAAATTTGTTTTTCTTTTTTCAAAATACAACTTGGTTAAATTATTTCAGTGTGTGTATTAGTACTTTTTGAACATTTTGAGCACAATTTAAACAATACCGTGATAATAGTGACAACCGTGATAATTTTGGTCACAATAACCGTGATAGGAACTTTTCACATTGTCACATCCCTAGTTAGTACACTGAAAGTGTTGTCTCTTAGGTGGTTGTTAGCCTTTAACAATGTTGCATTTAAAGAGAATTCATCTCCATAGAATGTAGGGGTGTAACGTTATGAAAATTTCATATCACGGTTACTGTGACCAAGATTATCACGGTTATTATTATCGCGATACTGTTGAAATTGTGCTCAAAATGTTCAAAAAGTACTAATACACACACTGAAGGAATTTAACCAAGTTATATTTTGAAAAAACAACAGAAAAAAACAAATAAAATAATTGGCTCAATGTCCCTTCTGTGTCAGAAACATTCAAATATGAACCCTTAGTGGTCTGAGCCTATTCTGTCTGTTTTTCAGTCCTTTGTGATTTTGCTTTTATATACTATAGAAACAAATGTTTACTATACCCATGTTTGGATCTGTTTTTTTCAGCACAACTTCATCTATATCATCTGTCTATTACTTTTTTCACTTTAACCTACTATAAAAACATAAAAGGACAAAATATATATATATATATATATATATATATATATATATATATATATATATATATATATATATATATATATATATATATATATATATATAAAAATTCGATTTGAAAAATGTATATAATTTATTGCATAATTAACACACAGATGCTTTACGAACCTTTTCACAGACTTTAAAAGTGAATATTGGTTCCAAATATTAGGTACAGAAAATTAAAATTGTAATAAATTAAAAGTATACTCAAATATTTGACATTAAAGCAGATCCTCACATGGGTTTTTTTTCCCCTAAAAGTGCGGTAATCAAACACGGTTATCATGATAATTAGAATTTAAATGGTAATACTAACCATCTGCAATTTTACTGTGGTTTATTGTTATACTGATAATGGTTCCATCCCAAATAGAATGTCTGTCAGTACTGCAGTAGGTCCAGATCCAGCGGTGATATGGGGACACATGTCCTGTTCAATAGTGTCTGTGTTTAAACTCAATAACTGATCTGTTTAATACATGTATGAACAGGGCTGAGTCAGCAGTCACATGACACACGGGACAACTGACACAAAGAACATTTTGGGGTAAAAAATATTTTAATTCCTGCTGTGTGACATAGGGACTCAAATGGAACCTCATTTTATCGACTTTATTCAAATATCCAGAACATGCCGTTCTTATAATAAATAGATCGGAAATGAAACACAGGACTGTAGATCTGATGGAAAAACTACAACAGGGACAGGTGGGAACTGGAACAGAGGGACAGGTGGGAACTGGAACAGAGGGACAGGTGGGAACTGGAACAGAGGGACAGGAGGGAACTGGGACAGAGGGACAGGAGGGAACTGGGACAGAGGGACAGGTGGGAACTGGGACAGGTGGGAACTGGGACAGAGGGACAGGAGGGAACTGGGACAGAGGGACAGGTGGGAACTGGGACAGAGGGACAGGTGGGAACTGGGACAGAGGGACAGGAGGGAACTGGGACAGAGGGACAGGTGGGAACTGGGACAGAGGGACAGGAGGGAACTGGGACAGAGGGACAGGTGGGAACTGGGACAGAGGGACAGGTGGGAACTGGGACAGAGGGACAGGAGGGAACTGGGACAGAGGGACAGGTGGGAACTGGGACAGAGGGACAGGAGGGAATGGGACAGAGGGACAGGTGGGAACTGGGACAGAGGGACAGGAGGGAACTTGGGACAGAGGGACAGGAGGGAACTGGGACAGAGGGACAGGAGGGAACTTGGGACAGAGGGACAGGAGGGAACTTGGGACAGAGGGACAGGTGGGAACTGGGACAGAGGGACAGGTTGGAACTGGAACAGGTGGGAACTGTAGTACATTTGCATATGAGTTTAGAATAAATATTATTAAAGTTAATAGTGCATTTACATATTTTAGTCCTTTTTTTTAGGTTTCATTTTATATTGATTATATCTTTTTTTTCTACAACTGAAACTGAAATGTTGTAAACAGTTTCATAAAATCGAGTTCTTAAGCTAAAAAATGAGCCTATTTGAGAAATGATAGGAGAAACTTTAATTTTTGACACTGATGTTCACTTGGGCTGGATGTGGTTCTATTGCAGGTGCATTTCTACTGGAGAAGTTTCTGGCTCTATCATTTATTGATCTAAAGTGTGTGGTTCTTCTGCAAGTGGTTTAAATATGCACACCTCCATAGTTTGGGTTGTGCTTTAAACTCCACCCATCTGTCCACACCTCCACAGTTTGGGTTGTGTTTTAAACTCCACCCGTCTGTCCACAGGAACACCATCTCCAGCGGGCCATCTCAGCGCAGCAGGTTTATGGTGAGAAGAGGGACAACATGGTCATCCCGGTCCCCGAGGCAGAGAGCAACATCACATACTACGACGCCCTCTACCCTGGGGAATTCAAGATGCCAAAGCAGCTCATTCACATACAGCGTAAGTGGCGCCTAATGACAAGTACATGATGCACAAAGCAGCACACTCAGCTCTGAGACAGGTTTGAATGGCAATTTCTGAGCCAGTTCAGTGGCACGTTGGGCTGTAGATGACTAATAAATAATAATGAGTGTTCTCTTCCACATTGGTGTGTTGTTGCATTTGGCAAGCATCTTTTTTTTTAAAATCAGATGAGTGTTTGCAGAAGCAGGAAATGAATACATGTTTAATTTGATGCTGTGATGTTTTAGGCCAGCAAGAGGATGGACAGTATCTAGTAGGCCTGTAACAGTACACAAAGTTTTCGGTTCGGTACGTTTTTGGTTTTCAAAGCCACCATTCTTTTTTTTTTTTTTTTTTTTTTCGGTATGGAGAGAAAGAAAACCCCTCAAAATGTCTTCAATGCATTTATGAATTTTTGAACATTTTTCCCAAAATTTTTGGAGACAATGGAATATAAAAAACCAGCAATAATATAATTCTGCTGCTATAAATCAAATAGAAAATAAAATATTACTAAATGTATTTTAAACATTAGTATTGCACTTTTCCCTGAAACAACAAAAATCTAATCCCACTTCTGTCAGTTCACATTCTGCAGAAAAATAATAACAAAAAAATTCCACATGAAGTGCAACATTAAGAAGAGGACAAACTCATATTCTCTTTTAACAAACTGAAGAGCAACACTGACAACAAAATTAACCAAATTATTTATTTTAGGACAGAGAACAAACTGTTTAGGCCACTGTGTGTATGTGTACAGGGTGCGATTTGTCAAAAACATGTTTTTTTTTTTGTTTTTTTTTTTTGTCAGAGCCGGGGGTGGGGGGGTGCAGTCCATAACTAACGTAACTAACCCTAGCGTGAAACAAAAGTGAAACTTTAATACTTTCAACGTCCAACTCCGGGATTCTATTCCTCTGTTATACAGCGTGTGTGTGTGAGAGAGAGCAGGTGTTTTAGATCTACCGTAGTTCCTAGGGGCCAAACAGCGTCCGTCTTATCTTCTCTTTCCTCGTTGTTGTCTTTTACCTGAACCTGAACTGATCCAAACTGGACTGTACTGATGGTGGAGGGTCTTCAGTCTCTTCCTTCCAGGTTCACATCATATATTTTTTTTTTTACTTTATATCAGCTGCTGTTTCATATTTCACATCACTGTGCGCTCCTTCTTTTTTTCCGTGTGGAACTTGCGCAGATTTAAAGTTCCACATCGAACTATGTCTTTTTGTTCCTTTTTCTTTTTCTCAACGTACTGTGCCATTTCAGTACAGCTGTGGACTGAACCGAACAGGTGTTGGGGGTGGGGTGAATCAGAGACAGCCGGTGTTGATGCAAACAAACGTGGAGGTCCTACGTACAGTTATCATTTTCAGAATACGTATTCTATTTTTACAGACACAAATTTACAAAAATAATGTTAACTGTCAAGAACAGCTGATTCAGAGCCAGTTTTATAATATGGACATCAAACCAAATGCCAGTGAGACATTCAGTGTCCTCATTGGTCCACGTCTGTCCACGGCTCATGGCTGCTGCTGTTAGCTCAGTCTACCCGTGAACCTCAGCTGTTTCCAGAGGCTACGGTGGCTCGTCAAGCACACAAAGGCGCAAGATCCCTTGGTTTGTTTGGGCTCGAGTCTGGTTCTATTCACACCAGAAGTGAACCAGTCTGTCAGTCTGTCCGTCTGTCCGTCCGTCCGTCCGTGGAGGTGCCATTAGCCTATGTAGCATTCATCCAGCTCTGCCTGTCAGCTAACCTGATTATTAGAACCAGGAGCTCTAATTAAAGTTTGTGTACATTATGAGATGTTGACAATAAAACTGTATGTGTTAGCGAGTGGCTAATATTAACTCCATCTGTTTTGTGTTATGTTGGTTATGCTTTTGAATGATAGAAAAAGTGACGTGGCAGACATTATTTTCTCTTGGTAACAGGAACTTAACGGAGTTGGTTTTGTAAAGGTTTTAGAGTTGGGAGTCCATTCATTGATAGACTCACAGCCCCAAAGGTAGCAGCAGCCAATGGGCTTAATACTATCAGACGTGTGCGTTATGAGCTTTTACTGAGTTGTCTTATGTGTCGGAGTAAATGGCTTTGTGATGTTGCTGACTTCACTAATGATATCAAAGAGAATGGGTTTGCCAGATTGCTTAGTTCAGTAGGCATGTCTGTGTCATAACTGGTTGCCACGATTGTTTCTCAGAGGGAAACAATTTGTTGGACTCAGTGCTTGGGCGCCGTTATCAGTTGAAAGCTGAAATGACAAGTGCTTTTTGCTGTCATTTTGCTCTCAGACTAATTTCAGGGTTTCCTCACAGATCCAGACAGTCTGAGATGTGTGGACAGTTTAATTGCCCATTTCCAGATGTTGGAAGTTTGTTTTTATTTTTTGTATCAAAATAGTTGTAAACAGTTGGTATTCAGTGATTTTTAACTCTTTCATGCATGAATTATGAGAGCCTTAATCAAGATTCTTTCCCTGAGTGTTTTTATTCCTCTTTAGGCATTAAAAACAATGCGATTGAAATTTTTTTAATGAACCTATTTTTCATGGAGTTGCAAAAATGGCCACTCAGCTGGACACCATGTGTTTAATTTTTGAAGCAAAAAAACATGTATTTAATGATATACTGTGTGAAACTTATGAAATAAAAACATTTTAAATGCTGCTAATCTGATGTTTTCTCACATTTGAACGTACTCTAATACTAGTCATTACTCACCCCATGAAGATAATACGCAGTATGTTAATTACAGTCTAATAACAATAACAAGCAATTGATTTACACTCAAACATGTTACTGCAGATCAGGTTTATCAAGAACAGAAAAGTTACAGTAATGGGATAATTGCAGTGATGATGCATAAGTGTCCACTGTGTTGGCTGATATGGAACTAAAACAACAAAATCCATGAATATACAAGAGAACAGCTGGAGAAGAACTGTCCACTGGAGTGACCACTGTGCACGGAAGGGTTAAAGTAGTGATGTTCGGACAAATGTCAAGTTTTAAGTTCTGTAAAAAAACAAATCTCCAAGTGAAACTTCCCATGGTGAGAGTCAGCTGATTTAAATTCACGTCTTCTTTCTGCAAACTCGGCTGCTTTGACGGCAGCTCCAGATCAAAGTGATCTGCCCTCATACAATCTGAACTCAGGTTAGGATTTTTAAAGCTGAAGCAGCAAATGTTTGGCCTGCTCGTTGTTTATCCTATAATTGAACGTACAGTAGCGCTGTGTGCACAGGAACTGTTTTCTAATATAATTTCAGTGGTAAATGGTAGTGTTTCTGCTGAGCTGCCTCAAACCACTAGATTTAAAAAAACAGAAAACAGCACAGTTTTAATGGCAGGCTGAAGAATCAGTCAGACCTAGTTGGAATGTTTCACCTAGTCTGAGATTAAACACCCTTTAGAAGAATAAAATATCACATATCAGTTAAAGCTGAAGTGGGTTAACACAGGATCATGTGGGGGGGGGCGTAGTGGTCGGACATTGTGGCTTTCCTATTCCTCTAACTCCATACTCAGCCATAGGTGATAGTATGGATCCAAGTTATTATTCCAAGAATGACCGGCTTCCACGACTCTCCTCGGAGAACCTCCGGGCGTCCAGTTCCTTCACACTGCGGGTTCGAGTTTGAGGACAGGAGGACCTCCAACGGAGGGGTTTTCCCTATCCTTCCTCCGCGTCTTTTCCACGCCAGAGCCATCGCGAACAAGACCAAGATTTTTTTACCCAACCCTAGTCATATTTGATCTGCAGTCTTTCGTAATGTGTTTTTGGACTCTGAGTCCAGGCTTTAGTCCCTTTTCTATTGCAGAGACTTTAACTTTACCAGGAAGTAGACGGAGCCGGCTGCGCTACCGAGTACTCCCACTCCTGTTTTGAAAAATTGATCTCATCCACCATTAATCGATTATGCAAAATTAAAACGAAATTGATCTAAGATTGATTAAATCAATTTTTTTACCCAGCCCTAGTCATATTTGATCTGCAGTCTTTCATTATGTGTTTTTGGACTCTGAGTCCAGGCTTTAGTCCCTTTTCGATTGCAGAGACTTTAACTTTACCAGGAACTTTGAAAAACCTTGCTGCATTTCCATGGAAATTACCTGGTTAAAAAAAAAAAAAAAAAAAAAAAAAACTTTCCCTCAGCCCCAGACTTTGCCAGAAAAATTGTTTCAGATGGGGGGTTCCAGATTTCCTGGAATTCTTGGAGGGGGGTGGAAACACAAAGCACACAGACTACTCAGGAATTCTTTTACCAGGTCAAAAAGTTCCTGGATATAAAAGTTCCTTTGTATCTGGAGGAAAAGGGGCTTTTTCACACAATACCTTGGAAAACTCAAATGGTAAAAACTGTACTTCCTGTAGTTTGATGTTGGACACAGAGGCTCAGGGTTAGGGCTGCACGATTAATCGATTTTAAATCGAAATCGGATTTTTAATTGGGACGATTTTTAAAAAAGGGAAATCGTCAAATCGATTTCATCTTTCTCGTGCCTCCGGGCCACGCACCCGCAGCCTACTGTAGGCTCCTCCTCCTGTCAATGACAGCGCTCTTTCACAGAAGTCCGTGTAATGACCACGGACGTTAAATCTGTTCGTGAACCCGCAGTAGTGATACCAATATAAACCGATGTTTCACGCACGGATCCCGCAATTGAAATATATCTGCATGGGGATCACTCATCTTACGTTGCCCAGGATCTGTACTGTTCCGTCTTCTTCCGATCTGGGTCCGGGTCGCAGGGTCATCAGCCTCAGCAGAGGAGCCCAGACAGCCCAGTGCCCACACACATCCACCAGCTAAAGGGATAGAATCCCTCCAAGTGTGTCCTGGGTCGGTCTCTTCCACGCATGGATCCCCCAATTTAAATAGAACCTCATGGGGATCAGTCATATTTAAACAGAACCTCATGGGGATCACTCATATTATGTGGTCCACACACGCACAACTGATGTCTGTCTTACAGTGGTATCACTTCTGTGGGCACAGATACCCAAAAAGGAAAAAAAAAAAAACATGTATTATTATTATTTCTCTTACTTGGTAAATTTTTCATTCAAAAATGTAAGTTCTGTAACATAAAACCAATTTCTTTTCTTCTTTTTTTTTTTTTTTTTTTTTTTTTTTTTTTTTTTGGAAAGATGCTGAACTTTATTTAAAGCTGTTGGATAAATCTGGAAACAAAAAGGCTCTAAAAACCATCAGTATTTGCTCTGTTTTGGACATTGTATTGTAGTGTATTCCCCCTGGCAATCTTGTGATGTTATTTTCTTGTTGTGTGCATTGTTTGTATACTCTACTTCATTCAATAAAGATTTAATGAAAAAAATAACTAAATAAAACTTCTGTGGGCCCATCACATGATACCATCACAGATTTGAGGTTGTCTGTTGTCTTTTGTAGTTTTACCTGAAAATTGAGTTTTTAGAGGAAAAATTTGGGATTTTATTTTTTGCCAAAATCGTGCAGCCCTACTCAGGGTAGTCCTTCCAGTTTAGTCTCATATGTTGCAGTTTAACTCTTATTCAGAGTTTACTTGGTCCTAATCTTATCACACAGTTTCTACTTTAAAAGCATCTGCTCTAGCCTGGGTTTAGTCACCCATCCTACTGATGCTAAATGATGATGCATGTGTTTACAGTGGTGTTCTTTTATTCACTGTAGTAGAGCATCGCTGTGGTCTGGATACAGAGGAAGCATAGTTCATTCTCCAAAAGAAGGAAACATACTTCTGCCTTTATGAAAGTAAACTGTCATTTAACAAATGTGTCAAAGCAGTGGTTTCGTTCCCAGTGTCTGTCACACATTCTCTGCCTAGCTGCTCTGTTCTCTTCTCTTCTGTACAGATCTGTTCTGTCTGCTTTGCTCTGTTCTCCTCTGTTCTGCTCTATTTCAGTTTTGTTCAGTTCTGTTTGATTCTGTTCTCTTCTGTTCTGTTCTGCTCGGTTCTCTTCTGTTCCACCCTGTTTCTCCTTTGTTTGTGCTTTTGTGTTCCCCTCCGTCCACATGCATCCAGGTCTAATATTTTAACCCCAGTTGAAGTGGTGTTTATGACTGTGTGTGTGTGTGTTTGAATGTGTTCAAAGTCACTTTTGTAACTCTTCTACCTCTGATGGTGTGTTGGAGTGGAACAGCTGACTGATGTGTGGATGATGTTGTAGTTGTTTTATAGCTGGACAGATGTTCCTCCATGCTGCTTTCAGATGTTTTCATCAGAGTTGGACAAACCTGATGTGTAAATGACTAACTTCTTCTAAACTGTACTGGAGTTATAAACAGGCTTGGACCACATCTGTCTATACCTGACTGATCTGAGCCAGTATTCACATTTTTGTCTTTTGTGCTTTTGGCTGTGATGCATCCACCTTTCGACTGCCATCGCTCTATTTCCCACATGTAGGTTTGGAATGGAGCTGTTTCTGTTGAGGTGCCAACTGACTGATCGGTGGACTCCGCCCTAAAACAGTCCTTATCCAATCCTACGTTAGCAACTGTTACTAGGGAGTAGGGCTGTGTATTGGCAAGAATCTGGCGATATGATACAAATCACAATACTAGGATCACGATACGATATATCACGAGATATCATTATACTGTTAAAAAGGTCATTTTTTGGTTTGTGATTATTTCCTGGACGGATTGAATTACACCAGACGTGTACAAATACTAAACACATTTTATTTGATCCCAACAGGATCTAATGCTGTATCACAAAATGTTTGTAATTCTCCTAGTTTCCAAAGGAACTCCCATCTGCCTCTCAGACAGTAAAAAGTGCTTTTAGGATGATTCAAATAACCATTATTTAATAAAACAGTGTTAAATAATAATAAATAAGATGTAAACAATAAAGAAAACCAAAAAAAACAAAAATGAACCTCCACCATATATGCATTTGAATAAATTTGAAAAAATATCAATACAATACTTTTTAATAGCGATACAGTATTGTGAAATGAAATATCGCAACATATTGCAGAACTGATATTTTCTAACAGCCCTACTAGGGAGCGGAACTTGCGACAAACAATTAGCGATGAGCATGATGTCGAAGTGGTGTTCCTATGGAAGCTGTGATTCCAACAGCAGATATCCTGAACGTTTGGAAGGAGGTGTTCTCTTCCATCTGTTCCCAAAGAAGACAACTCAACTACACACGTCTTCTGTGGATTCAACACTGGCAGACCTCACTGTCAACATCTACCAACCATGTTACAGATAACATTGTTCGTAGTAGCTAGTAGAGCTGTAAGAAAATATCGGTTCTGCAGTATATCACAATGTTTCATTTCACAATACTGTATTGACATTAAAAATTACTGTATCAATATTATTAGGTATTTATTCAAAAGCGGATATAGTGGAGGTTCATTTTAGTTTTTCTTTTTTGTTTATATTTTATTTATTCTTATTTCACACTCTTATTCAATAATGTTCGTTCCTTTGTTGGGATTGAACTCAAATCCTGTTCTGATGTTAGTTGTGAACTAATAGAATCTGAACATTTGAACAGGATCTGAAACTGGAATGTCTGGAAAACAGAATTTCAGTTTGAACAGAGTTTGAACATTTTGTGATAGAACATTAGATCCTGTTGGGATCAAATAAAAATATGTTTAGTATTTATGCAGATTTTTGATGTAATTCAATTCTTCAAGAAAATAATCATTTCAAAAAAGAAACAAACAAGAAATTGCTTTTTTGACAGTATCATGATGTATTGTGATTTGTATCGTATCGCCAAATTCTTGCCAATATACAGCCCTAGTAGCTAACATTTATTTTATATATATATATATATATGTGTATGTATATATATATATATATATATATATATATATATATATATATATGTATGTATGTATGTATGTGTGTATGTGTGTATGTGTGTATATATATGTATGTATGTGTATATATATGTATGTATGTGTATATATATGTATGTATGTGTATATATATGTATGTATGTATATATATGTATGTATGTGTATATATATGTATGTATGTGTATATATATGTATGTATGTGTATATATATGTATGTATGTGTATATATGTATGTATGTATATATGTATGTATATATATATGTATGTATATATATGTGTATGTATATGTATGTGTATGTATATGTATGTGTATGTATATGTATGTATATGTATATATGTGTATATGTATGTATGTATATATGTATATATGTATATATGTATATATATATATATATATATATATATATATATATATGTATATGTGTATATATGTGTATATATGTATGTATATATATGTATATATATATATATGGATATAGATATAGAGATATATTTGTTGTCATTTATTCTCTAATGAGACTGATCTCATGAAATCACATTGTATGCAGCACCAGATCTTATGGCATTTGGGGTGATGTACGTACGCATTTTCGACCTTCCGCGTGTTATTAAGGGTAACTGTCCAAAATAATGTGACAGTACTTGAATGGTTGAAATTCTCACATGGAACCAAATGGCAGGCAGATAGACAGCTCTGTGTGTTATCCTTTAGTTTGACCTTTATCTGAGTTTGGATGTATTTTGTAGCATCTTCTGCAGTAACTGAAGGTTACATAGGATCATAAAAGAAGAATTATCCTGTAGTATTTCAGAGGTGTTGGGTGAAATGTGTCGAACACCAGCTGTATAGTACCGTTTGTAAAAGCAGCGTATGGACTGTCACTGTGGCCCTGGTACAGTTGGAGCCACAGCTGCTGAAGTTGGATTCACCTGATCAGTTGAGTGTTAACTAAATGCGAGGGGTAATTATTCTTCATTTTATGGTTTAATCTTGAACTCTGCCACTAGATTAGGTTCATGAATCCAAATATGCGCTCCTTAATTTCGGCATCGATTGCGTTGTCTGCAGCGTTTGTCGGACTCTGCGCTAACCTCCTGGTTTTCTCTGCAGCTTTCAGCTTGGACACGGAGCAGCCCGACTACGACCTGGACTCGGACGACGAGGCGTTCGTCATCAAGCTGAAAAAGAAAATGGAGATCAGCCTCTTGCAGTTTGAGGAGATGATCGACCGGCTGGAGAAAGGCAGCGGACAGCAGGTGTGTATCCACCTGCAAAGGAAAATGCACTTTAACCCTTTCATCCATGAATTATGAGAACCTTAGTCAAGTTTTTTCCTGAGTGGTTTTATTCCTCTTTAGGCATAAAAAAAAACAATGTGATTGACTTTTTTTAAATGAACCTATTTTTCATGTAGTCACAAAAAATGTCCACTCATCTTGACACCATGTGTTTAATTTCTGAAGCAAAGAAATGTGAATTTAAAACGCAATATCAGAAAGTGATATACTGTGTGAAAACTATAAAATAAAAACGTTTTTGATGCAGCTAATCTGTTTTCTCACATTTTAACATACTCTAATACTAGTCATTACTCACTTCATGGAGATATTGTGCAAAAAAGCCTTTTTGCTTGAGAAAACTGTTAATTACAGTCTAATAACAATCAGCAATTGATTTACACACAAACATGTTACTGCAGATCAGGTTTATCAAGAACAGCAAAGTTACAGTAATGGGATGAATTGCAGTGTATGGGATGGTGCGTAAGTGTCCACTGTGTTGGGTAATATGCAAGTAAAACAACAGAACTCATAAATAAACAGCAGTATAGCTGTAGTATAGCTGTCCACTGTACTGACCACTGTGCATGAAAGGGTTAAGAATAGGATCAATGCCTTTATAGATTCAGACTCTGCGGCTCCGGTGCAGTATTTCACGCACCTGAACTAGGGATGGAACCATATGAACATTTCATATCACGGTTACTGTGACCAAAATGATCACTGTTATCATTATTATCACGGTATTGTTGAAATTGTGCTCAAAATGTTCAAAAAGCACTGATACACACACTGAAATAATTTAACCAAGTTGTATTTGAAAAAACAAACCAAATAAAATAATAGTCACAATGTCCCTTCTGTTGCAGAAACATTCCAATATTAACCCTTAGTGGTCTGAGCCTATTTTGTCCGTTTTTCAGTCCTTTTGATTTTGCCTTTATATACTATATAAACAAATGTTTACTATACACATGTTTGGGATCTGTTTTTTCAGCACAACTTCATTTATATCATCTATTATTTTTTTTTCACTTTAACCTACTATATCAATACCCAAGGACAAAAAACCAAAAAAAAAAATAAAATTCAATTTGAAAAATGTTACAATTTATTGCATAAATAACACACAGATGCTTAACAAACCTTTTCACAGACTTTAAAAGTGAATATTGGTTCCAAATATTAGGGATAGAAAATTAAAATTGTAATAAATTAAAACTATACTCAAATATTTGACATAAAAGCAGATCTTTACATAGGTGTTTTATCTGGAGAAGTGCGTTAATCAAACATGGTTATCATGATAATTAGAATTTAAATGGTAATACTAACCGTCGGCAATTTTACTGCGGTTTATCATTATACCGGTAATGGTTATAATCTTAACCTGAACTGACCATTAATGAGCTGGTAAACATAATTATTTTATAATGGTGTTATAGCATTATATAATGTATATAATGGGTATTATATTATATGATTATGAATAATGAACTAGGATATACAAGGTGTGGACAAATCTTAATTTTTTTTATACGTGTAATATTTGGCAGTTATTTTGTGACGCTGACATGGGACTCTGTCCAGTGGAAAAAGATGGGGTAAGGGGGTGGGAGGATGTAAGTTACACTTTATCCTGCTCCTTTTCGAACGTTTTTTTTTTTTCTTTCTTAGTAGGGATATACCCATTACCAGTATAATGATAAATAGCGGTAAAATTGCAGATGTTAGTATTACCATTTAAATTCTAATTCTCATGATAACCGTGTTTGATTACCGCACTTTTAGGGGAAAAAACCCTATGTAAAGGTCTGCTTTTATGTCAAATATTTGAGTATAGTTTGAATTTATTACAATTTTAATTTTCTGTACCTAATATTTGGAACCAATATTCCCTTTTAAAGTCTGTGAAAAGGTTCGTTAAGCATCTGTGTGTTAATTATGCAATAAATTATATAAATTTTTTAAATCGGATTTTATATATTTTTGTGTGTTTTCTGTCCTTTTATGTTTTTATAGTAGGTTAAAGTGAAAAAAATAATAGACCGATGATATAGATGAAGTTGTGCTGAAAAAACAGATCCCAAACATGGGTATAGTAAACATTTGTTTCTATAGTATATAAAGGCAAAATCAAAAGGACTGAAAAACAGACAAAATAGGCTCAGACCACTAAGGGTTAATATTGGAATGTTTCTGACACAGAAGGGACATTGTGCCAGTTATTTTATTTGTTTGTTTGTTTGTTTGTTTGTTTTTTCAAATACAACTTGGTTAAATTATTTCAGTGTGTGTATTAGTACTTTTTGAACATTTTGAGCACAATTTCAATAATACCATGATAATAATGATAACTGTGATAATTTTGGTCACAGTAACCGTGATGTGAAATTTTCATATTGTTACATCTCTAGTTCTTAGTTTTTGGTTTTAAATTTGAAACGAATAAACCAACAAAAACCAGTATTTTGTTAAAACGCTGGCGCTTTTGTCGCCCACACAGATTTGACGGTGTGTTTCAGGCTCTAAGTGCATCTGTTTTGTAACTGGTGTGTTGTGTACATCTCAGCTGGTGAGCCTTCCCGAGGCCAAACTGCTGCTCAAAGAAGACGACGAGCTCATCAAGGAGGTGTTCGACTACTGGAGCCGCAAGAGGAAAAACAGCAAAGCCAACTCACTCATCCCCAACGTCAAGCAGGAGAAACGGGACGGCTCCAGCACCAGTGACCCCTACGTGGCCTTTCGACGGCGCACAGAGAAGATGCAGACCAGGAAGGTCAGTGGTCAGCAGGACGGACTGTGTGTGGCTGTGGTCAGTAGGGCTGTGTATCGGCAAGAATCTGGAGATACGATACAAATCACAATATGATATATCATGATACTGTTAAAAAGGCAATTTTTTTTATTGCTTTTGTTTCTTTTTTAAAACTGATTATTTCCTTGAAGAACTGAATTGCAGCAGAAATCTGCACAAGTACTAAACACATTTTTATTTGATCCCAACAGGATCTAAAGTTATATCACCAAATGTTCAAACTGTGTTCAAACTGAAATTCTGTTTTACAGACATTCCAGTTTCAGATCCTGTTCAAACATTCAGATTCTATTAGTTCACAACTAACATCAGAACAGGATTTGAGTTCAATCCCAACAAAAGAACGAACATCTGCCTCTCAGACAGAAAAAAGTGCTTTTAGGATGATTCAAATAACCATTATTTAATAAAACAGTGTTAAATGATAAGTAAGATATAAACAATAAAGAAAAATAAAAATGAACCTCCACCATATCTGCATTTGAATAAAGACCTAAAAAAATCGATACAGTACTTTTTAATATCGATACAGTATTGTTAGATTAAATATCGTGATATATTGCAGAACCAATATTTTCTTACACCCCTAGTGGTCAGCACGAACAGGTTTCTGACGGAGCTTGAACAAACTCAGGTTCATGTGTTGAGGTCATATCGAAACTCCACTGAGGCTCGTCTGTTACAGTTGAAGTCATGAAGGAAAAATTATCTGTGCATATCAGTTGTAATGGCGTCAAAGGTGCAGCTTTAATACAATAGTATTAATCCAGGGCTCTCAAACTCCTGTTCTTTCAGGTTCTACATTCAGTCTGATTTGATCTGCAGTGGGCCGAACCAGTAAAATAATAACAGAATAACTTATAAATAATGACAACTGCAAATTTTTGTCTTTGTTTTAGTGCAAAAAAAACCCCATTAAATGACGAAAATACTTACTTTTATAAGCTATCCCAAAAAAAATGTAAATAATCTGAAAACTGAAATTTCTTCAGAAAAATCTGTGCAATTTTAACAATATTATGGATCAACTTCTCATTAGTCCATGTGCATTCTGGATCAGATCTACAAAGACACTAAACACTGAGGAACAGGAAGAAAAGAGTTCAGACTGGACTGAATTTAATACAGACATTTCAGGTTGGACACATTTGTTCAGGTTATTCACATTTTATTGGTACAGGAGAGTTTGGAAATGGAAATATTTTCATAATTTAATGTGATTTTTTTGCACTAAAACAGAATGAGTTAGTGAGCCCTGGTCTCCATCAGTGTCAGTCCATGTATGTGTGGACGGTGCTCAGTAGGACTGTCCTTATGGTGGATTGAATGAAGGGACAGTTCCTCAGACCGTTCTTTCCTTTGCACTTCTTCCTCATTTATCTCATGCTCTGATACAGAATACCTCTGACATGACTAAAAGTTTAGACATGTAAAATATGACAACAGTTAGAAATTGTTAAAAATAATTAATTGTGCGATAGTGACATGAAGACAAAGCCATCCAGCTGTGTATTTGAGTGGCTGATGGTGTCCCCTGGATCCAGTGAAGGCTGGAAATACATGACACTGTGTAACCCCATGTGATGGATGACCCTGCCACCAAGTGGACACTGGAAGAATATACCAGTAATGCCAAGGTTATCATCTGAGTAGGGATGGAACCATTACCGGTATAATAATGATAAACCGCTGTAAAATTCCTGACAGTATTACCGTTGAAATTGTAATTATCATGATAACCGTGTTTGATTACCACACTTTGAAAACTAACGGTACTGCACATTTACTGGAAAATCATCTCTCTCTCTCTCTCTCTCTCTCTCTCTCTCTCTCTCTCTCTCTCTCTCTCTCTCTCTCTCTCTCTCTCTCTCTCTCTCTCTCTCTCTCTCTCTCTCTCTCTCTCTCTCTCTCTCTCTCTCTCTGGAACAAAATAAAAACTAATGATTAATGGATTTTTTTGCTTTAAAATACAAGAATTAAAATTGAATTTCAAGGCATTTTTATTTTTCTGTCAAAATATATAAACCAAATTCCACCCCCACCCCCCCATCTTTCTCTCAGTTGCTCTCTCTCTGAAAAAGAAACTAAAACTCAAATTTGGTATGTAAAATGGTCAAACAGTTTCCATACGGTTCCATCTTTAATACACATTTGTGTGTTTGATGTTTACATGTTAATATTTGAATGTTTCTGCAACAGAACGTACATTGTGCCTGTAATTTTTTTTGTTTGTTTTTTTGTTTAGTTTTTTTTTTTTTTTTTTTTCAAAATACAACTTGGTTACATTATTTCAGTGTGTGTATAAGTATAAATACTATGATAATAATGATAACTGTGATAATTTTGGTCACAATAACTGTGATGTGAAATTTCCATATGGTTCCACCCTAGATCTGAGTATCCTCTGTGATTCTATGCGGGTGCAGTTTTTGTAATAGTGCATGTGCATCCAAACCTGACACATGTTGATTTGAACAGATTTTATCAACATAAATTCATGTGTATTGGATGTAGACATAGCTCATGTAACTGTAGAGATTAGTTTTAGAATTCCTGATCATTATATATTCAGTCACAAGCAGCTCTGGTTCAGTGACTGGATGGATATCTATATCTATATATATCTATCTATCTCTCTCTCTCTATATATATATATATATATCTATATATATATATATATATATATATAATTTTTTTTTTTTTTTTTTTTTGTTAACATTGTTTTTATTGAACATTTTCAAAATTATACAGTCCAGTGTAGTTCATGCAGGTGTTATGAAATGTGTAGCAGATATGTCCACAGTGATGATCTCAAAAGTCTGTAGTAAGTCTATTTCAGGTAGTTGCGGTCTGAGTTCCCAGATATTCCAACACTTTTCCAAACTGTGTTGTAAAGATGTCCTTCTGATCATTAATATAAAATCTTAAGTCTTTCCAGAGAAATACAGTCTGATATCAAAGACTTCCACAGATGTACTGAAGGAGGTTCTTCTCTAACTCGTTTGGTCAGAACAGCCTTTTGGCCCAACATAAACAAAAACTGAACAGTATACTTATATGTTCTCAGTGATTCTGGGTTACATCCCAATAGACACAATAATGGATTAGACTGTAACTGGCGCTTAATGACCACACTAAACTCAACACATATGGTTTACCAAAACTGTTGAATCTTTTCACATTCCCAGAGGCAGTGAAGTCTTGTCCCTAAAATAGTTTTTGGATGGATATTTGAAAGTTTGACTCTGACGTTTTCTTTTTTCTGAAATTAGAATCGTAAGAATGACGAGGCGTCCTACGAGAAGATGCTGAAGCTGCGCAGGGATCTGAGCCGAGCCGTCACCATCCTGGAAATGGTCAAGAGGAGGGAGAAGAGCAAGAGAGAGCTGCTGCATCTGACACTGGAGATCTTTGAGAAGAGGTGAGTGAGACACACACACACACGGCCCATCCGGACGCTGGTGCTGCTTTTCTGTTCGGTGTGAAGACGGAGGCGTGTCTGTAATGGTGCTCTCCCTCTGTTCTCCTCAGAAATGCCATGTCAGACTTTGGCGGTGAGGTGATGGCAGAGGTCCTGGCTGAACGGGCCCTGGTGAGGCCCCAGATCATTCCCCTGGTCCCCCTCACGAACCAGTACCGACACCAGGACCACATGGACGTCAAGGACTACAAGTCCAAGGTAAAGCCTGTTGGGGTCATCTGGATCACTGCTCTACAATCTGAGATTTTACTCTGAGCTGGTTTTCTTTGTCCTAATGTAAATCGAAAAGTGCCACATTATTGACTAAATGATGGCATTCACCCTCGATAAACGTATATGAGCACTAATAAGATCTTTAAAATCCGCCAAGAAACTGAAAATACTTTTTGAAATGGTAATTTTGGGAATATTTTACATGCATTTAAGATGAAAGTTTGTTCAAGGACATCTGTGTCTTAGAGCTTTCAAAAGACCACCTTTAACACAGTCCCTTTTAAGCAGTGAATGCACTGAACCCTTTGATGCATGAATTATGAGAACCTTATTCAAGATTTTTTTTTTTTCCTAAGTGTTTTTATTCCTCTTTAGGCTTGAAAAAAACACAATGTGATTGAATTGTTTTTTTAACGAACCTATTTTTTTTATGGAGTTACAAAAATGTCCACTCAGCTGGACATCATTTGTTTAATTTTTGAAGCAAAGAAACATGTATTTAAACCCATCATTAGAAAGTGATAGTAGAACTATGAAATAAAGACATGTTTAATGCTGCTAATCTGATGTTTTCTCACATTTTCTCACACTCTAATACTAGTTATTATTCACTTCATGGAGATAATTTAAAAAAAACGCTTTTTGTTTAAGAAAACTGTTAATTACAGTCTAATTACAATTACGCTCAAACATATTACTGCAGATCAGATTTATGAAGAACAGCAAAGTTACAGTAATGGTATGAATGTCAGTGAATGGGATGATGCATAAGTGTCCAATGTGGCTGATATGGAACAGAAACAACAAAACCCAGGAATATACAAGTAGAATAACTGTCTACTGTAGAGACCACTGTGCATGAAAGGGTTAATTAGGCCTCACTGGTTTGAAATCTGTCTTTCAAGTATAAATGCCAACATGGCAAATAGACTTGAGTCCTTTTTTTGCAGCCTTTTTAAAGTTTGAAATACACTGAACAAAAACATAAACGCACCACTTTTGTTTTTGCTCCCATTTTTCATGAGCTGAACTCAAAGATCTAAAACTTTTTCTATGTACACAAAAGGCCTCTTTCTCTCAAATATTGTTCATAAATTTGTCTAAATCTGTGTTAGTGAGCACTTCTCCTTTGTCCTTTGCTGAGATAATCCATCCACCTCACAGGTGTGGCAGATCCAGATGCTGATTAGACAGCAGGATTATTGCACTGGTGTGACTTAGGCTGGCCACAATAAAAGGCCACTCTAAAATGTGCACTTTTACTGTATTGGGTGGTCCAGGGGGGTCAGAAAACCAGTCAGTATTTGGTGTGACCACCATTTTCCTCACACAGTCTTCTTCATGAATTCTCTGAAACAGCTTTGGAGATGGCTTATGGTAGAGAAATGAACATTCAATTCACAGGCAAAAGCTCTGGTGGAGATTCCTGAAGTCACATGACCAGTGCATATTCCCTCAAAACTTGTGACATCTGTGGTATTGTGCTGTGTGATAAAACTGCACATTTTGGAGTGGCCTTTTGCGGCCAGCCTAAGGCACACCTGTGCAATAATCCTGCTGTCTAATCAGCATCTTGATCTGCCACACCTGTGAGGTGGATGGATTATCTCAGCAAAGAAGTGTTCACTAACACAAATTTAGACAGATTTGTGAACAATATTTGAGAGAAATAAACCTTGTGTGTACACAGAAAAAGTTTTAGATCTTTGAGTTCAGCTCATGAAAAATGGGAGCAAAACAAAAGTGGTGCGTTTATATTTTTGTTCAGTGTATTTTTAATTTCCACATTTAGTGATCTACTGATCTAAAATGTGTAATAACCTTTGAACCCTTAATCCTCTTAATACATGATCATTATTTTTACGTAATAAAATGCAGTTTCTCAACATTTCACTGGCCTCAGATATGACCCATTCAGAGCTAACATGGACGCGTCATCATGTTCTGCAGCGTCCAGTCACCTGTAAAACCTGTAGACAAATGACAGTGGATGACAGGAGATGCTCTTTTTACCTTTAGTTAATTTTACATTTAGCTGAAAAAGTGCATTATCTTGAATCTTTTCTGTTCTGATATAAAAACCCTTAAATTTACTCTGAATTTTTATGAACATCTATGTCACAAGTGTCAAACATGCGGCACACCAAAGGGTTATTTATTTGTTGTGATAAAATTACTACTTGGGTGCCACGAGGCGTTTACAAGGTTGTGTTGCAAATAACCTTGAGTTTTTGAGAGTTTTAGTTCTTTGTCTTCAATAGAGTTCTGAAAAGTCTTCACTGGCTCTAACTGTGACGCTGTATGAACTCTGAGGTGTTTCAATAAGTATCTTTCTGCCCCTCCAGCCCGAAAAGGCCGAAATACCCCGACAGAAGAGGAAGTACGAAAAGAAGCAGAAGGTCCTGCCTCTGTCGGCGGGGGCCCCCCACCACGCCGGTCCTGCTGTGTTCAACGCCAAGGACCTCAACCAGTACGACTTCCCCAGCTCGGACGACGAGCCCTTCTCCCAGGTATGAACGGAGCTTGATGCACATCAGTCTAAATGATGTTGAGCTGCCGGGGGGGGGGGGGGGTTCAGTGGCCCCCCCACCTCAGGAAACCTGGTACAGGAGGAATACTGAACCTCTGCAGATCCATGAGAGTCAAAGCCCTCTCATCTGAGTCTTAAATACAGTCCTGACAGGCTAATATCAACCTAAGTACATGAAAGGTGTTTTATAGCAGTCAGTCTGGCATTGACACGACCATGTTCTGACTGTAAAACCACATTACACTGTCTGACACGTCTGATGTAGAGCAGGGCTGTCAAACATGCGGCCCGGGGCCCAAATGCGTCCCCCCAAAGGTTCCAATCCGACCCCTGGGATGAATTTACAAAGTGTACAAATTCCACATTCAAGGCTGTGGAACTCATTTTAGTGTGGGTTCCACATCCAGACCAATCTGATCTACAGTCAAATAATAACAGCAGGAGAACCCACACAAAAGAAGGACTGCAGATTTACTACTGGGTTTGATGGGGAAAAAAATATTACATTATGTCTATAAATAATGGCAACTTCAAATATTTTCTTTGTTTTAGTGCAAAAAATCACATTAAATTCTGAAAATATTTCCATTTCCGAACTCTCCTGTACCAATAAAATGTGACTAACCTGAACAAATGTGCCCAACCTGAAATGTCTGTATTAAATTCAGTCCAGTTTGAACTCTTTTCTTCCTGTTCCTCAGTGTTTAGTGTCTTTGGAGATCTGATCCAGAATGCACATGGACTAATGAGAAGTGGAGGAAGAAGACTGATAAAATTACACTACAAATTTCATTTTTTTTTCAGGTTATTTACATTTTTTTGTTTGGATAGTTTATAAAAGTAAATACTTTCATCATTTAATGGGTTTTTTTTTGCACTAAAAGACAGACAAACATTGTCAGTTGTCATTACTTATAGGTTATTCTGTTCTTATTTTACTGGTCCGACCCACTGCAGATCAAATCGGGCTGAATGTGGAACCTGAAAGAATAGGAGTTTGAGAGTCCTGCTGTAGATCGACCTCATCAGAAGTTCAGCACTTGTTTGTCTTCATATCTGATGAAAGTCTGTCAAACAAAGCCCAGCAGTTAGATGTGTAACAGGTCACATTCATAATAAAGGTCTTGAATGTAATTTTCTGAAAGCTCCACAGACCTTGAATATGTTTACTGCTAATAGGAACCGAATGGGAACATGAAAACACGCTGTACGTCTGTGACTCTGTTAGGCCTTGTTGCCATGGACACATCCTCTTCCTCGAGCAGCCGCAGTGAAGGCAGCATTTCATTGAGTTGAATTCAACACACAGAGCAGACAGTGGACAGGACGTTCTGGTGGGACTAGCTTAACCTCCTGAGACCCAGATGTAGGTTTTTGTCCAGTATAGGAGACCAGAGTTTCACAGCTTTACTGTAACTTTTAACATCAGACCAGTGCATATGCAGTTTGGACAGCTGTAACCCTTTCACTGTCTGTACCGTCGGAAACATTCCAGCGGTTTCTGACACCTGAGGTTTTATTGAGTCATTATGGCCATTTCACTCACACCTGTAGTAGAAGCTGGAGAAGAAGCCATTTTAGCAGAATTAGAACATGCAGTGAATTGTAAATGACTGCTAGATTTTGAAAGATCTGGGGAAAAATCTGCAAACGGACTCACTCACAGCATATTTTCTAACCTCTTTAGTTTGTCAAATGAAAAAAAGTTCAGGTGGACCATTTTAGGCTTTAAAGGGTTAAGAAAAAAAAAAAAAAAACATCCACTGCAACGGACATTCCCATCATAAAACCCGTTGTGTTCTGCTGCTTCCAATCCAGACAGTTATTAATGTAAAAAAGGCCCACATTTGTCTCTTCCTGGGTGTGTTTGGTGTTGACTCTCCCCTCACTGTTCTAAATCCTGCTCCTCCACTGACCTCAGCATGACCTCTGACCTCAGCTTGACCTCTGACCTCTTGCGTCCACAGCTGCACTCAGGCTCATCAGAAGCAGAGGAGGAGAACGACCCGGATGGTGCCTACGCCTTTCGCAGGAAGGCGGGCTGCCAGTACTACGCTGTAAGTACCACCACGCCAGACCAGAGCTTCAGAACCAAACATGACAACATCTGCACGTCAGAGATTCAGAACTCCAACAGCAAAGGAAGGAGGTCACCCCTGTGGGTCCGGACTAGGGATGGAAAGATTCTCCAATACGCACGTGCCAGGGATGGAATGATTTGAAAATTTCATATCAGTTATTGTGACCAGAATTGTCACGGTTATCATTATTATCGCGGTATTATTGAAATGTGCTCCAAGTGTTCAAAAAGTACTGATACACACAATGAAATAATTAACCAAGTTGTATTTTGAAAAAAAAAAAAAAATAATAGGACAATATACTTTCTGTGGCAGAAATATATTCAAAAAGTACTGATACACACAATGAAATTTAACCAAGTTGTATTTTGAAAAAAAAAAAAAATTATAGGCACAATATACTTTCTGTGGCAGAAATATATTCAAAAAGTACTGATACACACAATGAAATAATTTAACCAAGTTGTATTTTGAAAAAAAAAAAAAAAATAATAGGCACAATATACTTTCTGTGGCAGAAATATTTAAATATTAATATGTAAACATCAAAGATATACATGTGCATTAAAGATGGAACCTTATGGACATTGTTTGACCATTTTCCAGATCGAGTTTGAGTTGTTTTAGGGTCTCTCTCTCTCTCTCTCTCTCTCTCTCTCTCTCTCTCTCTCTCTCTCTCTCTCTATCTCTCTCTCTATCTCTCTCTCTCTCTCTCTCTCTCTCTATCTCTCTCTCTCTCCTCTCTCTCTCTCTCTCTCTCTCTCTCCTCTCTCTCTCTCTCTCTCTCTCTCTCTCTCTCTCTCTCTCTCTCTCTCTCTCTCTATCTCTCTCTCAGTGTGGTAATAAAACACGGTTATCATAATTAGAATTTAAACAGTAATAATAACCATCAGGAATTCTACCACGGTTTATCCTTATACCGTTAATCATCACATCCCTAGCGCATGCACAATCCCAGTGCACCGGTAGAGAAGCTGTGAGTGAATGAAAAGTTTGGAATGATATTGCGACACATCAGTTATTGAATGTTTGTACCGATACAATTCAATCTGTTCAGTTGAATATATTTTTACTTGCATTTAAAGTGTTATCATTTAATTAGGTACAGTTTTTCTTTTGACCCGACCCACATTAACGTGCGCTGCAGATGTGTACACTGTACACTACAGTATGAGCTCCGCCCACACACTGTGGCACGAGCGCCGCTGACGAATACTGTAATGTCTGTATCTGACAGACACAGAAGGGAGGTGACCACATGTGGTTTTATTTGTTAAATAAATAATCAATCTCATTGAATTGCACTGCATTTTTTAATTTATTTACCAGAATGAATGTGTTGAATCAGAACAGCCTTAATCGCTCTGTATCATGATTCGGGTGTGAATTGTATTGCGAGATGCCACGCACTTATCTTTAACCTCCTCAGACCCAGCTATGGGTTTTTCTGTCCACATTTGAGGACAAGAGTTTCACAATTTTATACAAAAAAAAGAAAAGAAAACTGTCCACCACAAAGGACATTCCATACAATTTTAAAAACTGTTTTTTAAAAATCTGAAAAAGCTGTTGCGTCATAATGTTTCCAATATAGGCACTGTTTTAATAAAAACAAAAAACAGCTGGTACTTTGATGACATTCCTGGGTCTGAGGAGGTTAATATATCAGTATTAGGGATGTAACGATTACCGGTCTAATGATAAACCGCTGTAAAATTCCAGATGGTTAGTATTACCATTTAAATTGTAGTTACATGCTACCGTGTTTGATTACCGCAGTTTGAAAGACAGAGAGAGAGAGAGAGAGACTATCTATCTATTTATCTAGCTATGAAAAAGAACCTAAAATAACTCAAACTTGATCTGGAAAATGGTAAACCAATGGCCATAAGATTCCTTTTTTTTTTTTTTTAACTTAATTTTTATTAAATTTTCTCTTTTTTTCAGTACAGTACAATTATACATTCAATTATACAGTTAAATTAATTTCTTTTCCCCCCTACACAGCTGCAAATATATTTCATACACCTCCACAGACACATATAATGAAATTTAAGAAAGCAGTAACAATTATAGCAAACAATGTTCACTTCAAAAATTAAAAAATAAAAATAAAATGGCTGTAGATATAAATCTTCGTCAGAGGTAGATTGACAGCACTTTGATAACCATGGAGTATTCTTGCATCACCAGTAAATATTATTGCAGTAGTAAAGGTAACATAGGTTCCCATCTTTTAGTAAATATGGTTTTCTGAAGCCGGAGCAAGTGTGTGATCTGCTCCATTGGTAAATATCCCAACTTTTTGAATCCATGTATTATATGAGGGAGGTTCTGGTTTCATCCAGCTGATGGTTATAGACTTAAGGCAGTGGTGAATAATATATTCAAAAGGTATTTATCTGCTTTTCTATCCCAGACCTTCAGGTATTACTCCCAAAACTGCCACTGTGACGCTTTGTGGGATGTTCATTTTAAAAACCTCCTTCACGGCATTGAAACACCTCCTCCAAAACACACTTAACTTAGGACAACCCAAATATATGAGTGTGATTAGCTCTATGGGCTCCGCAGTTCCTCCAGCATGAACTGGGATGTTGGGGATCCATCTTAGACATTATTTCTGGTGTTCTGAAATATCTAATGATTATTTTCCATTTGAATTCCCTCCATGTATTAGAATTCGTAACCAGATGTGCCTCTGTACATACATTGTGCCAGTCATCCTCAGATATGTCCATGTTCGCCTCTGCCTCCATCTCCCCCTATCTGCGAGGAGTTATTTGATTCATAAATAAGAAAATAATTGTACAATTTAGAAATTACTTTCTTTTCTCCATCACCAGTTTGTAACTCTTATCAGATACTTTTCTAGGGGTGTAGGTTTTGCGAATTTATCCCCATTCCTTGGCGTCATCAGAAAAGTTCTAAGTTGCAAATACCTAAAAAAAATTTGAACTGGGGAGATCAAAGTCATCTTTCAACTGCTCAAATGTCTTAAATATCCCACCCTCAACAGCTGATGCAAGTAAATCAATCCCTTTTCTGACCATTTTTTAAAGCTGTTGTCTAGATTATTGGGTGTAAAGACTTCATGTAGCCAATATTTATCAAAGGTGAAATTAACTTTGGAGCTTAAACACACACTTTATTTTACTTCCATATTTTACAAGTGACCTGGTCCAGTCGGACAACTCTCCAGTGGGTGCATCTAGAAAGGGCATGCTTTGTAAGGGATCTTGACATGTTGTTTTTCAATAAGATTCCATTTTTAATGAACATCTGTATGTTTGATGTTTACATGTTAATATTTGACATGTTTCTGCCACAGAAAGTACATTATGACTATTTATTTGGGGTTTTTTTTTGTTGTTTTTTCAAAATACCAACTGGTTAAATTATTTCAGTGTGGATTAGTACTTCTGAACATTTTGAGAGCATTTCAACAATTACTGCGATAATAATGATAACCGTGATTAATTTTCGTCACAATAACCGTGATATGAAATTTTCATATCATTACATCCCTAATCAGTATGGAGATTAGGGATGTAATGATTACCGGTATAACAATAAACTGCGGGTAAAATTCCCAACGGTTAGTATTACCATTTAAATTTTAATTATCGTGATAACCGTGTTTGATTACTGCACTTTCAACTCAAACTTGATCTGGAAATGGTCAAACAGTGTCCATACGGTTCCATTTTTAATGAACATCTGTATGTTTTGATGTTTACATGTTAATATTTGAATGTTTCTGCCACAGAAAGTACATTGTACCTGTTATTTTATTTATTTATTTATTTTCAAAAATACAACTTGGTTATATTACTTCAGTGTGTATATCATTACTTTTTGAACATTTTGTGCACATTTCAACAATACCGTGAGAATAACTGTGATAATTTTGGTCACAATAACCGTGATTTGAAATTTTCATATGGATCTGTCCCTAATGCAGATGTGTATCGTATCGGCCTTACAACTAAGATTCCAAACCCTAGTCTGTACCCGATGAGTCACACTGTACACTGTGTAATACACAGTGTTGTCTAAAGGTGGGAGGTCCTGAAAGGGTTGGGAGGTCTGTGTTGGTTCTCACAAAATATGGCCTGAACATATGACAGGAAGTTGTGTTGATAATCTCTTTGCTGCTACTTTTATTCTACTTGAATGCAGTGACTGTAACACCTGATAATATCCCCCTGGGGGTTAGTAAAGTATGCTGATGGGTGGTTTTCCTTTGGACACGTACGTTCCTGTGTTTAGTTTAGGCCACAGCTTTCGTGAGTCTTGTTTGTGACCTCAGCTAAAGCCCTGGTCGTCCTGTGTGTCCAGGCTTGTTCAGGACCCGTGTGGGCAGCTGGCCGTGGTCTGGGCCCTGTGGACGGGGTTTGGCCAGGCCCACTACCGCTACAGCATCACTACGCTCACTGTGCCGCGGCGCTGCCTGGGCATGGCCAGACGAGGGTCGGACGGGGCGGCAGGTGCGTTCATTACTTTTATTTTTTTATTTATTTATTTGCACATCATAAAACAGCAAGAGAAAATAAAAAAACAACAACATTCAAACAAGTAACATCATTGTGCAGTAGCGGTTAGAAGACAAAAAAAGGCTTATATGAATACCTCCACCAAAATGAATAACACACAGGAAAAAAACAGAAAAAAGAATTAAAAATATAATATAACTGAATTAATAAACTAAACTAAAAACAAAAAAAATGCAAGTCACATTACAAACAAGTGTTCAGAGAACGCAAACCTCCACCAGGCACCCTGAACGGTGTGCATGTGTGGATCGACTATTTCTGTTGAAATTCACCAGTTTCCAGGTTGTTCCATACAGCAGAAAAAGTTGAAGCTTGGTACTAGGGATGCACTGATACCACTTTTTTCCAGACCAAGTACGAGTACTTACATTTGAGTACTTGCCAATACCGACGTACTGGTACGAGTCCTTAATAATCCCATTCCAGTTGTTCGTTCCTTTTGTAAATGTGCTTTATTGTCGTTGTCATTAGTCTGACTGGAACAAAGTGCTGCTACTGACATTTAATGTGTTGGAATGAGCGTTTGTCAATTAATCCACCAGTGGGCGCCGCTCTGAATTAACCATACTGGACAAATACTGCAAAGAAGAGTAACGTTTTTTTGAGAAGAAGAAGAAAGTCAGTAATAACAAACATGGAGACGACAGAGGCAACACTAATGTGATACTAATGTTGCAGCGTTTTCTCTGGTAAGGGTTTAAAAGTTTAGCTTCAGCAGGAAGAGGAAAAGACAAATGAGCAATCAGTTTCATTTTCAGTTCCGCTGGTGGCGGTCCGCACCGCTCCGAACTCCCGCTGGTATTCTCATTCTGTTTACGCATCCACCAGCACCTGGTAAACAGATGGAATGTACGCAGAGGACGGACAGAACGCTGCATCCGTATCTGTCTGTGTCTTTAACGTTACTGTCAGTCAGCGTTACTTTTATCACCGTCATTTATTTTGAAAAATCTCCACACTCTTCACACTCAACACACATTATTCCACAGCCGGTACCTGCTGCACTGAACTGTGAATGTCACACAGCGTTAAGTGGTATCAGTGCATTTGTATCGGATATCTTTTACGAGTACGAGTACCACACACTGAGTATCGGAGCCGGTGCCGATACTCGTATTGGTGCATCCCTACTTGGTTACAATCATGTGAGTGTCAAATTAGAATCAATTCACCTCAATATTAGTTGAGTTCTAATTTAAATGTGTGGTAAATGGGATTTTCAATGTTAAATGTAAATGTCCACAGAGTCCACATTCCACAGTGGATGTGGACAATTTAGTTCCAGATACAAGAGATTGTTCTAAGCTACAGGTGGATCCAATTGGAGGAGAATCGGAGTCGTTTGGAATTTTGGATGAATTTTGGAAAATGTCTCGATGACAGATGGAAAAATGTAGATGTTGTGACCTTGCTGTGACCTTGAACTTTGTCCTACTGGGACCAAAATGGAATGTGTTGGTCCCAGGGCCTAGGCCTATCTGTGGGGAAGATTTGGGAAAGATGGGTGGAAGAGTTTTACACTGAAGTTGATAACAAACAAGCAAACAAACACGCAAAGCAAAGTGATCCCAATACCTCCTGGCGGAGGTAATAATCATCAGATACAAATCAAATGATATACAGTCTTACATTTTTTTCATGAATTCCAGTCCTTTTCAGATGCTTTTTTAAATAATGATAAAGTAAATGTTGACTGAAGTTCCGGTCATAGATTATTCCACAGGTTTGGTCCATCATATTGCAGACAATACTGACTGACAGATGTTCGGCAGTATGGAAGATAAAATTTGCTGCATATGGTGTAGGATACTCATGAATAGCTAGACGACAACATAAAGAAATTCTGAAAAACTTAGGGAAGAATAGAGTTAAGTGACCATATTTAGACATGAAGACACAGGTCTGGTAAACGTTCACATCAAAAACTGACAGAAGTTTGAATTTTTGGAATAGAGGAGCAGATGAGTGGAGTCTGTTTGAAACGCTGATCATTCTGAAACATTTCTTTAGAATTAGGATAATCTTCTGTAGATCAGTGGGACAGGTTGGCACCAAAACAGTACTGCACTAAATAATGTAAGGATAAATTAAGCAAACAGGAATGATTTATCAATGAACAGACTTTGATCCAAATGCCAATTGACTTCGATTTTTTTTACAAACAAAATCAATATGTGATTTCCAACTCAATTTTTCATCTACAATAACACCTAAAACATTTATGTAAGAAAGCTGAGTTATTTCAAAGTTATCCATGAATATTTGAATTGATTGCCTTTATTGTCATTTGACAGTACAAAGTACATCAAACGAAATTAAGTTCGATGATTAGGGACGTCAGGCCACTGCTCCTAGTACAGAGTACAACTAGAGCGCTACCACAAAACCCTTTCTTCAAAAACTGCAGTGAAGAACAGAAAATAATGCAAAGCACAAATATGAGACATCGTACAGTTTACACACAGTACACGTGGACACATGCTGGAATTTTTTTCATGGATTTTGTTGGTTTCATTGTTATACTTCTTATTTTGTTAAAAATATGATAAAATTTGATTTTTTGGGTACTGATGTGAGAGTTTATTCATCTGAAACGGTCTAGAAACAGACGATAGTTCTTCATTTACAATTACTGTGTTTCATATTGTTCACTGGAGTTGTGTCCCCTCCCCATAACGACAAATGAAGGCCTGGGTTGAACGGTTATGAAATGTTTCTGTTGTATAGGATTTTTTTTAATAGTATGATGGTTTTCCTTGGAGTGGCTTCGATTTCCACTGTATGATTTTTATTTCTATTTAAAAAACCTTTAACCTGTATTTTAGTTCAGTTGTAGTTTGTGTGTGTGGGGTGGGGGGGGTTGTTCATCCTTGGAGGCTGACCTGCTCTTTGTCTCCCAGGGTTCTGCTGTGTTTAGTTCAGTTGTAGTTTGGGGGTGGGGGGGGTGGGGGGGTGTTCATCCTTGGAGGCTGACCTGCTCTTTGTCTCCCAGGGTTCTGCTGTGTTTAGTTCAGTTTGCAGTTGGGGGGGGGGGGGGTGTTCATCCTTGGAGGCTGACCTGCTCTTTGTCTCCCAGGGTTCTTGCTGTGTTTAGTTCAGTTGCAGTTTGGGGGGGGGGGGGGTGTTCATCCTTGGAGGCTGAACTGCTCTTTGTCTCCCAGGGTTCTGCTGTTTTAGTTCAGTTGTAGTTTGGGGGAGGGGGGTTGTTCATCCTTGGAGGCTGACCTATTCTTTGTGTTCTTTGTTTCCCAGGGTTCTGTTGGACCCGGGCGTACACAGACTACGACAACGTTTACCACCAATGGATCCAGAATCCTTCAACCTGCCCGTTCCTCCCTCTCCGGCTCCTCCTACGACTCTCCGCTCGCCGGCCGCCGACAAGTTGGCCAGTACCTCAGAAACAAATACCTCGGACAGAAGTTCCTCCTCCTTCAACTCCTCGGTTTCCTCTTCCTGTCCCTCTTCCACGGACCTCAGTCAGATACTGTTGAATATAAAGTCGTGCCGCTGGAGGCACTTCCGACCACGGACACTACCACTACATGAGCTGGACAACGCCCCACCCGCTGTTCAGGAGGCTGAGCCGAGGCCTGAAGCGCCCCGTGTCCGTCTGCGGTGCGGGGGGGCCGCCTACGGCTGCCAGCGCCTGGAAGGCCTGTCCCAGCACCCACACCTACCGCTGGTAAGTCTGCAACAAACGCTGACGCTGGATTCAGTTTTCAGGGCTGTCTTACCCTCATCTCAAAACTTTATACAACTTTTTAGGCCCGAGCCGAGTAAAGCCGGCGCAGGGCCTATTGAGTCTGCAGTGGGCGCATGGGGACGAAATTGCCAGTGACGCGGTCGCCTTTCGCCACTGTCGCCACTCTCACACATATTCACATTCACGGCACTGAGACCTTTCCGACGATGTATATGACAGGTGCACAAATCGCATATTTACACCTGCCCAGAATGAATGGGAGTCAATGGGACACGCCCACTCGGGGTCAGTCACATGTGTGTAAGTGCACGACAGGTGACATCTGACCCCACACACATGTGGGGGACCTCGAGAACTTTCAAAAAAGGGCAAATACGTGGTTGTCATAGAAACGGCTATATTGTTCTTGCTCAGATTATTATTATTTTTATTATTTTTTTTTTTTTTTGTCTTATTTTTCTTTCTCCTGCGCTTTGAGCTCAATTTTGACCCTCTGAACATTTACGAAAACTCACCAAATTTCGCCTAAAATTCAGAAGTGTGAGAAATTGAATTTACATATAGATTTCGTAGATGTCGGTAAAGAAACGTTGCGGCAGCGCCCCCTTGAAAAGTGGAAATGCATTGCGCCAATGGGAGCGCGTCCAACATAAAGTTTGTCGTAGAGCCACGAAAATCGGTAGACAGATTCATCATGAGGAGACAAACAAAAAATATTATTATGGCCACGCCCCTAAACCAACCCTTAGTCGGCCGTATTGGATTGAAATTTCCAAAATGCTGAGTCAGCGTTTTCGCTGAAGTTGTATTTTAACTATCTCCAACTAAGCCATTTGGCCGAATGAGCTCAAAATCGGTGTACAGTATCTAGAGAAGTGGGGCATCAAAAGTTAGCCGAATTTTTTGAATCGGCATCACCGTTTTTGTGTGACGAGGTTGCAAACTTTGCGAAGTTTTTTCGAAAATTTACCATCATAAAAATTGCTTCAGCTCAGACATACAAACAGCGATTTGGCTGAAATTTGACTCAGACGTCCATCTCCCAGGCCTACACCCATTTATTAAAAGAAATTGAAATTTCGCACTATAGCGCCCCCTACAAATGTACATTTACAAAAATGACATCAGTTCGGACATACGAACACCGATTTGGCTCAAATTTGACTCAGACATCTGTCTCAAAGGCCTACACCTATTTATTAAAAGAAACTGAAATTTTGCAATACAGCGCCCCCTACAAAATTTTTTAATATTTTTTATTAAAATTGCTTCAGTTCGGACATACGAACACCAATTTGGCTCAAATTTGACTCAGACGTCTATCTCTCAGGCCTACACCCATTTATCAGAAACATTTTAAATTCGGCGCCATAGCGCCCCCTACAATGTTACCTTTACGAAAATTACTTCACGTAGACATGCGAACACCAATTTGGCTCAAATTTGAATCAGTTGTCAATCTCCCAGGCCTACACCCATTTATCAAAACAAATTGCCACTTCGCTCAGTAGCGCCCCCTACAATTTACCTTCACGAAAATTGCATCAGTTCAGACATACGAACACCGATTTGGCTCAAATTTGACTCAGTGGTACATCTCACAGGCCTACACCCATTCAATGGAACAAATTGAATTTTTGCTCATAGCGCCCCTACAGATTATATATACAAAATTTTGTTCAGTTCGGACATACGAACACTGATTTGTCTCAAATCAATTGTCAATGTCCCAGGCCTAAACCCATTCATTAGAAGACACAAAATTTGGGGCTACAGCGCCACCTGCTGAACGATGAGCATACTTCCACTGGACTTGCCCTTGGCGAGGGCCTTTAGATGCCGCTTGCGGCTTTAATTTTTTTTTCCAATTTTAATAGAACTGTTTGAACCATTATCTTTCACAGTGAAAAATGAAACCTGGTGTGAATTTGAAACGAGTTGTGAATCATTATTAGGGCTGTGTATTGGCAAGAATCTGATGATATGATACAAGTCACAATACTAGGATCACGATACGGTATATCACAATTAGGGATGGGGAATCGAGAACCGGTTCTTTAAGAACCGGTTCCCAGTAGCTTGGTTCCTTAGAATCATTTGCCTGCCTGCTTAATGATTCTGCTTATCGATTCCACCTTCGTTGTGCATGCGCTGACGTCACACGTACGCTGCATTGTTTTGGTCAGAACGTGGCCAACATGGCGTTGAGGCAGAAACGGTTTAAACAGACCACACCAGATCCACTTACTTGGAACACTGTCAAAGCTTCCATGTCTTCAAAAGGGTGGAATCCCTCCAATATCCTCAAACATTTGTCCACAGCATGTGACTCATTTACAGGAATGTTACGTATTTGATACTCAGCGGTGCTTGTGAATGTAGCGGCAGAGTGAATGCCAGGCCGGTTCCAGTGCGGGCAACAAATGTTGTAACTCCTCAAATACAAGTTTCCGAAGGTAAGAAGGGAAAGGAAATGAGGTGCACAACGACGGGAGACGAGCCGAGTCGAACCGGTTCCACGTAGCAGAAATGTGGCAATAGAGAAATTAGTTAAAGCGTCTTTAGTTTCACTGCACCCCCCCCACAAAATATCATGATATTGTTAAAAAAAGGCAATTTTTTGTTTCTTTTTTTTTTTAAATGATTATTTCCTGGAAGAACTGAATTCCAGCAGAAATCTGCACCAATACCTAAACACATTTTTATTTGATCCCAACAGGATCTAATGTTATATCACAAAATGTTTCTAATTCTCCTAGTTTCCAAAGGAACTACCATCTGCCTCTCATACAGTAAAAAGTGCTTTTAGGATGATTCAAATAATCATTATTTAATAAAACAGTATTAATAAAAATACATAAATTTAAACAATAAAGAAAACCAAAAAACAAAAATGAACCTGCACAATATCTGCATGAAATAAATACCTAAAAATATCAATACAGTACTTTTAATATTGATATAGTATTGTGAAATGAAATATCGCGATATATTGCAGAACCCATATTTTCTTACACCTTTACTCATTATCTTCATGAGGCTAGTATGATTACTGGGGGGGTGTTGGGTGGTGTTGGGATGTTGGGGTGTTTGGCTGCTGTGGCAGACCTACAGACATTTTACCTGTTATCACACTCATTTTATCTTCCAGACAGTTCATGTCTGTTGTGAATGTGATTCATTCAAGAACCATATGTCAGTTTTTTTCTCCATGTAGTGGAATGTATGTCAAACTATACTGTAAAGGTGCAGGAGATTTTCGTGACCAATTTTTCATCAGATCTGTCCATTCTCAGTATCATGAATCTGTTCGTCTGTCTGTCATTCCTCAGCTGAATCTCTTCCTCATGGTGAACAGTTTCTTAGTTCCATCCACCACAAACAAACCATGTGTTTACAGAGTCAGGAGGAAACTGGGCATCTGAGGAATTTTGTCACGACGTGCATTGTGGGAAGTGGAGGTTCGTGTAGCCACCTGACAGCAGCAGTGCAACCATTTGATATTACATGGATGAAACAAACATGGCGTGGAAACGGCTGAAGTAATATGCACAGAGGGAAGGGAGCTCCTGCTGTTTCCACCTCGTGTCTGTAGCAGCTGCTGCTGTCACGCGATTACACAAACCTTCACTTCCCACAATGCACATCACGACAAATTCCAAGATGCCCGAATTCCCTTCCGGTCCGAATGTAAAACATGGGTTTAGTTTACAGTGGATGGCACTTTGAAACTGTTCACCGTAATGCAAGAGATTCAGGTGAGTAATGACAGAACGGATTCATGATACTGAGGATATGACTGAGGTCTGACAGATCTGATGAAAAATTGGTCACGAAAGTCTCCAGCACCTTTAAACTGATGATATCTGTATAACAAGGTACTCTTTGGTGGAAGTAAAGAAATCTGCCTGTAGTTCAGGGTAAGTGATCCCTTAATTACTATGCTGGTCCGTAGAACTAATTAATCCACGGATACTTTCATGGATGGACATGATTCTGCACTCAGGCTGGAATGTGTTTTCTTTGAACGTGATGTGGTGTGACGTGATGATGTTTTCCGCTGTGTAACGACAGCATGAGCGTCCGTCAGGTCCTACAGCGGCGCTCTCTTAAGTTGTTTGTGGGATGGTGTTCAGACACCGCTGTTGCTTTGCATTCACATCACAACACCTCACACCCCACCAGTCTACAAGGTGTCAATTAAAAAGAGTTTGATAAATAAATTCATGAGACGTGCAGGATTTGTGGGGCTGTGTGGACACAGAGGCACATGGGGCCGAATATAAAGTAAATGCCACAGGTCCCACTAGTATTAATCTGACAACATTCAGCCGCTCGGCGTCTGGATGTCATTACAGCACTTTACAGGAGTCGTGTAAGGGGTGATGTGCATGCAAAAGAGCTGTCTATTGATTCACTGGTAACATTGCACTGCTGAAGCCTGTTGGTACACGGTAATATTGGAAATCAGCTCACAGAAATGAAAGGCACTGGTATAACGAACAGTGGATTTTCAAAGGAACTGGAGGTCATCAAACAACACACACACAGACAGCACGAGTGCGGAGAACGTAGAAGAAATACGATGGAGTCCGATTACATGAAGCATGATCCAGATTGAGTTGTGATTATTGGATAGCACAGTGTGATGAAGAGTCATGGATCCTGTGAAGTAGAGAAGTGAAAGGCTTGTAGGGAATTAAGTCGATCGATAACACGCCAAGATCCAAGACTGTGAAATACATGGAACTGTCAGCAACAGGAGCGATAATCAATATGAAGCTGCTGGGAAAAAAAATAGAATAGAATGCCTTTATTGTCATTATACATATGTACAACGAAATTGTAAGAGACAACTCTCTAGTGGTGCGTAGTGCAAAACAGTTTAAAGAAAAATAAATAAATAAATAAATATATGCACAGAATAAAAACAGGCATGTCACCAACCAAGAAACAGTAGAGATAAATATATATTGCACTCTGACCCTGGCTGAACACTTTGGATATATGTTAAATATATGTCCTTTTTTGAGGTATTGTCATTGCAGTGTGTTCAGTACCCATATTGCACTTGGATAAAACGTACTGCTAAATCTGGAGGAGTGGGCCTGGATGGACCTGTACCTCTTCCCTGAGGGCAACAGTGAGAACAGGCTGTGTCCAGGATGTGAACCGTCCAGGCTGATGCTTCTGGTCCTGCACACACACCTGCTGTTACAGATGTCTGACACTGAGGACAGCTGGACTCCCATGATGCTCTGGGCTGACTTCCTGACTCTTTCTAGAGCCTTCTTGTCAGCCTGAGAGCTGCTCCTGTACCACACTCAGATGTTGTGGGTAAGGATGCTCTCCACAGAACATCTATAGAAGGACAGCAGCAGTTCCTGGGACAGGTGGACCCTTCTCAGTGACCTTCAAAGTCCAGGTGCTGCCGTGCCTTTTTCACATGGGTACTGGTGTTAGTGCCCCATGGGAGGTCCTGACAAATGTATGGACCCAGGAATCTGAAGGCACTGACCCACTCCACGGTGTCCCCTTGGATGGGGGGGGGGGGGGGGGGGGGTCCTTCCTCTTCCTCCTCCTACTGATGTCCAGCACCCACTCCTTTGTTTTGGAGGAGTTGAGTGCCAGATATTAAGGGAACACCAGGTAGTGAGTTCAGGACCTCCTCTTTGTAGGCCGTTTCATCATTGTTGTGGATCAGCCCCACCAAGTAGTGTCATCTGCAGATTTGACCAGGAGGTGTGCTGTTGTGGATTGGTGCGCAGTCATGGGTGTACTAAGTGTACAGCATGGGGCTGAGCACACAGCCCTGGGGGGCCCCAGTACTCACTGTCAGGACAGAAGAGTGATGAGGCCCCATCCTGACTGACTGCAGACAGTTGGTGAGAAAACTCTCCCATCCATCTGCAGGTGTGCTCGCCAATACCCAGCCTGTGCAGTTTGGACACCAGTCTGCTGGAATGAGTGGATTAAAAGTAGAACTGAAGTCCACAAACAACATCCATGCATAAGTGCCAGGTTGTTCCAGGTGTTTCCACATTGTGTGAAGGGCTGTGTTGATGGCATCACCTGTGGACCTGTTGGCTCTGGATACGAATTGGTGCTTATCAAGGCTGGGAGGCAATAAAGATTTTATGTGCCTTAGCACCAGTCTTTCACAGCACTTCATCACAACTGAAGTAGGAGCCACAGGTCTATAGTCATCCAGACTGCTGACCGACTGTTTCTTGGGGATGGGTACAATAGTGGCAGATTTTAGACAGCTGGGCCTGTGCAGGAGCCAGTGAGAGGTGAAAAATGGGAGTAAAAACCTCTGCCAAATGGACTGCACAGCCCCTCAGTACCCTCCCCTGGATACCATTGGGACCAGCAGCCTTCGACGGGTTCACGCTCCGGAACACCTTCCTGACCTCCTCTGTGCTCACAGTGAGGGCCAGGTTGTTAGCAGGTAGCGGTATAGGGGCAAAAAAGGCTAAGGTGGAGCTAAATGTAAACGGGAACATGTGATGAAGGACTTTAACATGTGCATAAGTGATCAATGAGTCCATGTGGGAGAACCCAACCTGAACTGGGCTGACCTTTGACCTTTGAGGGGGTCTGGGTCCTGTGGTGGATGGACCGGACCTCCTCTAATACACACAGCAGCAGCAGGTCAGGGTTTACCCCAGACCCCCCAGTGGTACAAAGGCCCTGTACGTTCATCTGTCAGCTCTGATGCTCAGGTTTTAACTAGAACCTGCTCCACTGTCAACAGTTAGCACCATTAACACTAATGGCATCGTTTGTGTATTACATTCTAAGGGTTGTCAGGTGTACTGCACACTGTTGCACTAAATTACCACCAGGTAAAACGGCTTTAAGTGTTTGATAATATTCCTAGGGTTAGGGTTTGGGTTACCCACTGATTGGCCTTGGCAGAGGTCTGCACTCTCAGAGTGCTTCCGGTTTGAAAATGTAAATATTTTCATAATTTAATGTTTTTCTTGTACTAAAACAAAGACAAAAATTTGAAGTTGTCATTATTTATAGACATAATGTAATATTTTTTTCACATCAAACCCAGAAGAAAATCTGGAGTCATTCTTTTTTGTCGGTTATTTGACTGTAGATCATACTGGTCTGTATGTGGAACCGGAACTAAAATGAATCTGTGGAATTTTAGCACTTTGTAAATTCATCCCAGGGGTCGGATTGGACCCTTTGGTGGGCCACATTTGGCCCCCAGGCCGCATGTTTGACACCCCTGGTGTGCAATGTTTGATTCCAGATCCTCAGCAGTAATGTATCTGAAAGTGGCAGAACTGTCAGTTCCACCAAACTGAGCAGATCCAGGACAGTGTAGGACTGTGCGGTGGTCCGATGGTTGAACCCTGGGTGTGTAAGCGGTTCTGATGGGTTCTGCTTTTGTGTTTGCAGCTCTAACAGCCGAACAGTACCAGCAGCATCAGGAGCAGCTGGCTCTGATGCAGAAACACCAGCTGGAACAAATCCAGCTACAGCAACAGCAAGCCAACAGCACCACCACTGCCAACAGCACACAGGTGAGCAGCCCAGCATCCCAGCATGCACTGCACTGAACCCACCAACCAAGCAAAGACTCACACCTGTCCTCCTGACCCCCCCCCCCCTACCCCCCAGGGCCTGGTAAACACACTGGACCAGGCCACCGCTCAATTCGCCGCCTCGGCCCTCGTCACCGCCGACCAACTGCTGGCTCTGAAAACCAAGGAGGAGCTGGCCTTGGGAGGCGGAGTCAACGGTGTCCTGTCCCCCTCAGGTACAGTACAGCAGTACGGGAACACACACACACACATATGTTTGTTACTACAGCATTGTGAGGAAACCCAAACATTGAAGTCGAGGTTTTCCTGGTTGTTTTTAAAGTCAGATCTGTGTGTGACTTGGACTGGTGTGAAGCCCAGTTACACACAAACTGTTCAGGAACATTCACTGTGTTTTACCCTGAAAAAAGCCTTTGAATGTAAATATTCTGAACCAGTGATGGTATCCATTCCACCTGGATATAAACCCCTCCCCTGGGCCCATGGGGGGCGGGGTCTGCTTATTAGGGCCAGGTAAAAAAAAAAAAATTTTTGGATTGATTTTATTTTTAATTTTGCATAATCGAGTAATAGTGGATGAGATTGATTTTTCAGAGCAGGACCGCGGGTACTTGGCCCAGGTACCACTGAGGCCCGGCTGGCCCAGTCTCACAGGGCCCTGGGGGAGACGGGGCACCTTGATCTGGCTCACAATGGTTCTGGTGCAGGAGGGGCGCAGAGGAAGGGTGGGGTTAGGGTTAGGTGGGGGAGACGCCTCCATGGGAGGTCCTCAGACTGGAACCCACAGTGTGGAGGACGTGGCTGCCTGGCCCGTCTGGTCAGCAGAGGCTCTCTGAGGCGGGTCACAGAACCCCAGTCATTCTAATATGGACTTGGACCCCCCACCCCCCAATGTCAGTACTGATACCAATACTGATCAAGGTTATTATCGTTAACGAAACTAACGAAATGACAAAAACTAGAATTGAAAAACATTTTCATTAACTGAAATAAATAAGAACTATAATTAAAAGAAAAAAACCCATAACTAACTGAAACTGTATTGTGTGTTTACAAAACTAACTAAAATGGATACAAATTATGGATAAAATTCCCTTAGTTTTCGTCTTTGTCAACATTGGATCAATACCAAATCACACGAAATAAAGCAAATTTTGCAAAAAATGTAAATTACCCGAACAATATGAACAACCTTAAATGTTTTAAGGGAAGTAAGTACAATTGTACCAATATTCTGTCTGTTATTAATGTTTTGTGTGTTTGTAGATCCACTGTGATCTGTAAGTTATAATGAACATGTGGAAATGATAAACTGAGGCAGAATATTGTTAAAATTACACTTATTTTTTCAGTTTGTTCATGTTATTCACATCTTTTGAAAGGATAGTTTGTAGATGTAAACCTTTTCATAATGTAAATTAACTTTTTTGGCTCTAAAACAGAGGAAAGTTTGGAGGAAGGTTATTATTGTTAACAAAAAACTAACAAAACGACGAAAACTAGAATTGCAAAAACATTTTCGTTAACTGAAATAAATAAAAACTATAATTAAAAGAAAAAAACATAACTAACTGAAATTGTATTGTGTGTTTACAAAACTAACTAAAACGGATACAAATTAAGGATAAAATTCCCTTCGTTTTCGTCTTTGTCAATGTCAGATTGATGTTAAATGGATTTCTTTGTCTCTCAGTTTTCTGTGCTGTCTCCATACGACACTTTTTGCTCCGTCACTTGTGTTCACTTGTGGTTTCCAGTCGTCTTCTGGTCCCCACTCTACCTGGAAACATGGAGACTAAAGCAGCAGAGTCCTGTCTGGGATTGATTTGAATAGGAGCACAGAGAAGAAGAGAAAAGAGACCACTGAACTACAACTGAACTACAACTAAACTACAACTAAACTACAACTGAACTACAACTGAACTACAACTGAACTAAAACTAAGCATTTAGATAAAATTAAAACTAATAAAAACCATCAAACCTGCTCTAAAAACTAATTAAAACAAACTGAATTAGAGAAAAAAAAGTCCAAACTAAATAAAACTAAACTAGAATGAAAAGTCCAAAACTATTCGGACCTTGGTTCTGATGTGTTGCATGGCTGCGGTCGTCAAATAAACAGGTTCCAGCTCCAAACTGTACTGTGGTATCACTAAATGAATCTGAGTCAATCAGTTAATTCTGAATCAAATCATGATCAATCAACTCAGAACCTTATGAATCAAAATCCAATCAATTAAGGAAATTGTCCGTGATCCCCTATAGCCCTAGTGGTTCCAGTTTAGTTATCGGACCGTAATGGACGCCAAACAGCTGCCTTTATTTAAACCAGTCCAGTTCTATAAATAAATGCACTACTGGTTCTGAAGAGTGGAATGTGTGCAGACGTCCTGCTGAGAACACACACACACTGTCTGGAATAAACCCAAGGAAAAAAAAAACAAAAAACCCAAGGCTTTGAACACCTTCAGTTCGAATGATTAGAGATCCAGAACCTGTCAAACAGAACCGCAGTTTATGTCATAAATACAAACATGAACCTGAGTAGAACTGAACCTGGAAATGTGTGTTACTGCTGGGACTGAACGGTTCTGATAGGACTGGGTTTAGACTGTGTTCTAGGTTCTGACCCTCTGTGTGTTCTGGGTTCTGACCCGCTGTGTGTTCTGGGTTCTGACCCTCTGTGTGTTCTAGGTTCTGACCCTCTGTGTGTTCTAGGTTCTGACCCGCTGTGTGTTCTAGGTTCTGACCCTCTGTGTGTTCTGGGTTCTGACCCTCTGTGTGTTCTAGGTTCTGACCCTCTGTGTGTTCTGGGTTCTGACCCGCTGTGTGTTCTAGGTTCTGACCCTCTGTGTGTTCTGGGTTCTGACCCTGTGTGTTCTAGGTTCTTACCCTCTGTGTGTTCTGGGTTCTGACCCGCTGTGTGTTCTAGGTTCTGACCCGCTGTGTGTTCTGGGTTCTGACCCTCTGTGTGTTCTGTTCTTTCCAGTGAAGATGTCAGGATTCTTCTTTAAGAACGGTTGATAACTGTGAACCCTCCCCCCGTCACCTTCTCCCCCCTCCCCCCACCCCACCTGGGCTCTTTTGACCCCCCCCCCCCCCCCCCCCCCCCCCCCCCCCCCCCCCCCCCCCCCCCCCCCAGGTGTCTACAAGGGCTTGCACCTCTCAAGCACAGCGTCCCCCTCCCCCGCGGCTCCGGCTCCGCCCACCGCCTCCCCCGGCCCCGCCCTGCTCCACCCCTGCAGCACCACCACCAGCTCTGCGTCGGCACCGAGCAACAACGGCACCGCCCACCCCGCCAACGCCGCCACCGCTAACCCCGCCTCCACTCAGGTCCTGCTGGGAAACAACAACAACAGCCTCCGTCTGGGCGTGGCCGCCGCCAAGCGCATCCACGCCCCCCGGACGCTGAGCTCCACCATGTCGACATCCGCCTTAAAGCTGGCGCACGCAGCCGCCGCCACCGCCAACTGTCAGAAGCCCAAGGTCGCCACGGCCTCGGCCACGCCCCTCGACATAGTGCCCAGGTGAGGAGAAGGTGATCGTCCAATGTTTGACCTCAGTGACCTTTAGAAATGTTTGACCTCAGTGACCTTAGAAATGTTTAAAATAAAATAAAAAATAAAGAAAACATGAAGAAATAGAATAAATAAAAAAAGAAAATTAAAAAATAAATAAATAAATAAATAAATAAAAAATTAATTAATTTCAAAAAAAGAAATGTTTTTACTGATGATGTAAAAACCCAAATGTGTCAGAGTCAGTGTTTAAGCCTGGACTCCAGTTTAGAGTGTTGAAATAACACTGAAAATCTGAGTAAAAAGTGACGATAGAAACGGTTTAATCATCTGAGGAACACTTTAACATTCATGTGTTTTCTTAGTAATAGTATTTGGTCTAATAACCCCCCCCACACACACACACACACACACACACACACACACACACACACACACACACTAGGGCTGTGTATCTGCAAGAATCTGGTGATACGATACAAATCCCAATAGTAGGATCACCATATGATATATCACGATATACTATACTGTTAAAAAGGCCATTTTTTGTTTGTCTTTTTTTTTTTTATTATTATTTCCTTGAAGAATTGAATTCCAGCAGAAATCTGTACAAATCCTAAACACATTTGTATTTGATCCCAACAGGATCTAATGTTCTATCAGCAAATGTTCAAACTGAAATTCTGTTTTCCAGACATTCCAGTTTCAGATCCTGTTCAAATGTTCAGATTCTATTAGTTCACAACTAACATCAGAACAGGATTTGAGTTCAATCCAAACAAAGGAACGAACATTATTGAATAAAAGTGTTAAAGAATAATAATAAATAAAATATAAACAAAGAATAAAAACAAAAAAACAAAAATGAACCTCCATAATATCTCCATTTGAATAAATACCTAAAAATATCCATACAGAACTGTTCAATATCGATACAGTATTGTGAGATGAAATATTGCGATGTACTCCAGAACCCATATTTTCTAACAGCTCTAGTTCTAATGGAAGTCAGTGAAGGAAACCAGAAGGAGAATCTGACAGAATGATGTTCATCTGTGACACATCCAGAGTTACATCCCCAGATGTGTATTAGATGGAAAATAATTACAGTTTTGTGTGAATTTTCTTTTTTTTTTGGTAATAAATAAGTCACAATTCAAATAGTTGGCATTTATCATTATTATTTTTAAGTATTTATTTTATTTACCGTACTTTGCGGTCTATAAGCTGCTACTTTTTTCCACACACTAAAATGATGCAGCTAATTTATGTTTTCTGGGCTAACGATTGATCCAGCTGACGAAGAAGGAAACAGCTGATGCACGTAAGCGTGGCATCAATGAACCGACGGCGAGACGTTGGAGGACGGGGTGGGTGGGGCTTATAGTCTGGAAAGTGTAGTATTTTATTAACTGGTTTATTGAATAGGGACCCTGTACATTTATGAACACTAGAGACTGTAAGAAAATATGGGTTCTGCAATATATCACGATATTTCATTTCACGATACTGTATCGATATTAAACAGTACTGTATGGATATTTTTGGGTATTTATTCAAATGCAGATATGGTAGAGGTTCATTAATGTTTTTTTGGTTTTCTTTATTGTTTATATCTTATTTATTGTTGTTTAACACAGTTTTATTAAATAATGGTTACTTGAATCATCCTAAAAGCACTTTTTACTGTCTGAGAGGCAGATGGGAGTTCCTTTGGAAACAAGAATCAGAAAAAATTATGATATAACATTAGATTGTGTTGGGATCAAATAAAAATGTGTTTAGTATTTGTACATATTTCTGGTATAATTCAATTCTTCCAGATAGGGATGTAACTATTACTGGTATAATGATAAACAGCAGTAAAATCACAGACTGTTAGTATTACCATTTAAATTCTAATTCTCATGATAACTGAACATGATAACTGCACTTTTAGGGGGAAAAACCCTATGTAAAGATCTGCTTTTATGTCAAATATTTGAGTGTGGTTTAAATTTATTACAATTTTAATTTTCTATACCTAATATTTGGAACCAACATTCACTTTTAAAGTCTGTGAAAAGGTTCGTTAAGCATCTATGTATTATTTATGCGATAAAGTATATACATTTTTCAAATTGGATTTTTTTTGTGTGTGTGTGTTTTTGTCCTTTTGTGTTTTTATAGTAGGTTAAAGTGAAAAAGCAATAGATGATACATATGAAGTTGTGCTGAAAAAACAGATCCAAACATGGGTATAGTAAACATTTGTTTCTATAGTATATAAAGGCCAAATCAAAAGGACTGAAAAACAGACAGAATAGACTCAGACCACTAAGGGTTAATATGTGAATGTTTCTGACACAGAAGGGACACTGGGACTGTTATTTTATTTGGGTTTTTTGTTGTTTTTTTTTAATCCACCTTGGTTAAATTCTTTCAGTGTGTGTATCAGTACTTTTTGAACATTTTGACCACAATTTCAGTAATACAGTGATAATAATGAGAACTGTGATAATTTTGGTCACAGTAACTGTGATATGAAATTTTCATATGGTTCCATCCCCACTTCCAGGAAATAATCTTTAAAAAACAAACAAACAAAAGAAGTTTACCTTTTTAACTGTATCATGATATATTGTGATATATGGTATGGTGATCCTAGTATTGTGATTTGTATCGTCAGGTTCTTGCTGATACACAGCCTACTGAACACTGGGGTATAAAACTACACCCGTGTAAATATGACAGATTTAGTCCAAATAACTCCTTTTCTTCTGCACTTCGTCCGCAGGTGAAATAAACAGTATTCAACAGTATTCCATCACTCATTCACTGTATTTAAACCAGTGTTTTTCAACCTTGGGGTCGAGACCCCACATGAGGTCACCTGAAATTCAAATGGGGTCGCCTGAAATTTCTAGTAGTTGATAAAAAAAATTAAAACTTACTAATAAAAATTGACAGTATATAGTCTAAATGTTGTCTAAAATTAATGTTTATTTGCAACATAGTTGGCAAACTATTACGTGATCAAAAACAAATTAATTTTAGCCAAAAAAAGTCTCAGGTTTGAATGTCTGAGCTCACCAGAAATTTGTGACGTTAAAATGGAGTCAGGACTAAAAAAATGTTGGAAACCACTGGAGTAAAGGGTTCAAATCCTGACTGTGGTCGTGTGTCTGTTAGTTTTGAGCAGTTGTGTTCTTTCCGAAGGACCTGAGGGTTCAAAGTGTCAGCGCTCTGCTCTGACACTTCTGTTACCGTCCTCTTTTTTCTCTTTTTTTTAATTTTTCAGGGAGAATCACGATCAAGACAAGCCAGCACTGAACAGTCTATCAGAGAACACAGTGGCCATGGAAGTTACGTAACCTCCCTGAACGCAGCACGGGGAAAGTGTCAACACCCCTTTCTGTTTTTTTTTTGTTTTTTTTTCCCCAGTTTTTTTCATTTTTATTTTTTTTAGGTGCTATGCATCGTTCGTCAGCGAATGCAAAGCGGGCGGCGGAATGAGCAAAAAAAAAAGGCTGGGTTTCCACGGCAACCATCGAGGGACTTAACTGCAATGCTCGTCTCGTACAATTATTTTCTCCCCCTGCCCCCCCGACCCCCCCCCCCCCACACACACACACACATACACACACCCCCTCCCTCTCCCAGTCCCCCCTCCCCCTCCCCTATTTGTTACTGTTAATAAGAGATCGTCTGTAAATTCTTAATATGACAATTCTATGTACAGTACTGCATATTTGTAATACCACCCCCCCTCCCCCCTGAAGCCCCCCCCTATTCTTGTATATAACATTACTTGAATACAGAATTGTTCATTTGTGATGTTTTGCACTCGAGATATTAAAAAAAAAAAAAACCCATAAGAAAATCCAATTAAAAAAGAGAGAAAACGACAAAACTGCGACTGGTGCGAGTATGAGGTGTGAGCGTCCAATCACAGACGAGCGTGTGAGTGTCCAATCACAGACGAGCGTGTGTGAGCATCATCACATGCATGGGGCGGAGCCTGCTGTTATTTATTGTACCGTGTTTACAAAGGTTTAGGTTTTTCTCTTCCCCTATTCATGTTTTTAATTCTTTGTTGTTGTTTTTTTTTACACTGTACCAGTCACCCCCCCCCCACCCCCCACCCCCCATCACTGTAGTCAGCGTTGAACTAGATTTAAAACAAAAACACATGAAACTTACCCTTTTTGGGTGGGGGGGGTTGTACCTGGGCTGATGTTCCCACAGGTCTGGTCCAGGTCAGAGGTCCAGAACAGGTGTGATTCAGTTTGTCGGTGTCCACTCAAGCTCTTCCGTACGAGACAAGTAACAAAAACCCCCCACGGGGGCGGAGCCTGTGCTGCTTTTATGTGAGCGCTACAGCAGGTCTGTCAAACTCCTGTTCGTTCAGTTCCACGTTCAGTTCAATCTGATCTGCAGTGGACCCAACCAGTCCAATAAGAACAGAATAATACAGAAATAATGTCAACTCCAAACTTTTCTGTGTTAGTGAAAAAAGTCAAACAATGAAAAGGTTTCCGTCTACAAACTCAACTTTCAAAAGATGTGAATTCCTTGAACTGAAAAAATCAGTGTGATTTGAACAGTATTCTGCTTCAGTTTATCATGTACATTATAACTTACAGATCACTACAAATACACAAAACATTTAATAACAGATGGAATATTGTTAAAATTATACTTAAAACATTTCAGGTTATTCACATTTTTTGTGGAATTATCCATTTTAGTGTAAATACATGAAAATATTTACATTTACAAAGAGAAATTTGGATTTGTCATTATTTGTTATTATGATAATATTTCACTTTAGATTGAATTGTTGTGAAAGTGGAACCTGAACTAAAAGGATTGTTCATATCTTAATGGAATTTTTACATTTCACAACTCCATCCCAGGGCCGGACTGGACCCTTTGGAGGGCCGGATTTAGGCCCCGGGACGCATGTTTGACACCTGTGATCTATGGAATGAATTGTTTTTAAATTGATGCTGCTTTTGTAATTGTTTTGTTTTTTTTGGACTCTGATTAAAAAAACGGAACACTTTATTTTCTCTTTAAAAGACAAGGTAACCCCCCCCCCCCCCCCCCCCGCCCTTCATTCATCCCCTTCACATTTTTCTAAAGTCAATATTTTTCTATCTCACACTTTTTAATTTCCTTCACAAAAGACTTAATTCTTTTGTTACTCGTTGGAAAAAAAAAACATATAAGGGAAAAATGCAGTAACTGACATTTCCTATCATTCCACCTTCTGCATAAAATGTGTAATAATCGAAAAGGAAAAAAAAAAAAGATTCAGCAGTCGTTTTCTCTTGTTTTTAAAACTCTCCAGAAGGCTTTCGAAAAGGCCAATGAACCACAGTTATATCGGGTGCCTTCATTTGGGAAAAAAGAAAAAAACCTATTAAAAAAAAACAATAAAAAAAGACGTCGCTCTCTTCTGTGAAGAGTTTTGGTACTG